>NC_057393.1:76116991-76236674 GCF_019320065.1 Cervus canadensis | reverse complement strand
AGCATTTATTGCTTGTAGACCTTTGGATAGCAGCCATCCTGACTGGCGTGTAATGGTACCTCATTGTGGTTTTGATTTGCATTTCTCTAATAATGAGTGATGTTGAGCATCTTTTCATGTGTTTGTTAGCCATCTGTATGTCTTCTTGGAGAAATGTCTGTTTAGTTCTTTGGCCCATTTTTTGATTGGGTCATTTATTTTTCTGGAATTGAGCTGCAGGAGTTGCTTGTATATTTTTGAGATTAATCCTTTGTCTGTTGCTTCATTTGCTATTATTTTCTCCAATCTGAGGGCTGTCTTTTCACCTTACTTATAGTTTCCTTTGCAGTGCAAAAGCTTTTAAGTTTCATTAGGTCCCATTTGTTTAGTTTTGCTTTTATTTCCAATATTCTGGGAGGTGGGTCATAGAGGATCTTGCTGTGATTTATGTCAGAGAGTGTTTTGCCTATGTTCTCCTCTAGGAGTTTTATAGTTTCTGGTCTTACATTTAGATCTTTAATCCATTTGAGTTTATTTTTGTGTATGGTGTTAGAAGGTGTTCTAGTTTCATTCTTTTACAAGTGGTTGACCAGTTTTCCCAGCACCACTTGTTAAAGAGGTGTCTTTTTTCCATTTATATTCTTGCCTCCTTTGTCAAAGATAAGGTGTCCATAGGTTCGTGGATTTATCTCTGGGCTTTCTATTCTGTTCCATTGGTCTATATTTCTGTCTTTGTGCCGGTACCACACTGTCTTGATGACTGTGGCTTTGTAGTAGAGTCTGAAGTCAGGCAGGTTGATTCCTCCAGTTCCATTCTTCTTTTTCAAGATTACTTTGGCTATTCGAGGTTTTTTGTATTTCCATACAAATTGTGAAATTCTTTGGTCTAGTTCTGTGAAAAATACCGTTGGTAGCTTGATAGGGAGTGCATTGAATCTATAGATTGCTTTGGGTAGAATAGCCATTTTGACAATATTGATTCTTCCAATCCATGAACACGGTATGTTTCTTCATCTGTTTGTGTCCTCTTTGATTTCTTTCATCAGTGTTTTATAGTTTTCTATGTATAGGTCTTTTGTTTCTTTAGGTAGATATACTCGTAAGTATTTTATTCTTTTTGTTGCAATGGTGAATGGTATTGTTTCCTTAATTTCTCTTTCCGTTTTTTCATTGTTAGTATAGAGGAATGCAAGGGATTTCTGTGTGTTAATTTTATATCCTGCAACTTTTCTATATTCATTGCTTAGCTCTAGTAATTTTCTGGTAGAGTCTTTAGGGTTTTCTATGTAGAGGATCATGTCATCTGCAAACAGTGAGAGAGTTTCACTTCTTCTTTTCATATCTGGATTCCTTTTATTTCTTTTTCTGCTCTGATTGCTGTGGCCAACACTTCAAACACTATGTTGAATAGGTAGTGGTGAGAGTGGGCACCTTTGTCTTGTTCCTGATTTCAGGGGAAATGCCTTCAATTTTTCACCATTGAGGGTGATGCTTGCTGTGGGTTTGTCATATATAGCTTTTATTATGTTGAGGTATGTTCCTTCTATTCCTGCTTTTTGGAGAGTTTTAATCATAAATGAGTGTTGAATTTTGTCAAAGGCTTTCTCTGCATCTATTGATATAATCATATGGTTTTTTATCTTTCAATTTGTTAATGTGGTGTATTACATTGATTGATTTGCGGATATTAAAGAATCCTTGCATTCCTGGGATAAAGCCCACTTGGTCATGGTGTATGATTTTTTTTAATATGTTGTTGGATTCTGTTTGCTAGAATTTTGTTAAGGATTTTTGCATCTATATTCATCAGTGATATTGGCCTGTAGTTTTCTTTTTTTTGTGGCATCTTTGTCTGGTTTTGGAATTAGGGTGATGGTGGCCTCATAGAATGAGTTTGGAAGTTTACCTTCTTCTGCAATTTTCTGGAAGAGTTTGAGTAAGATAGGTGTTAGCTCTTCTCTAAATTTTTGTAGAAATTCAGCTTGTGAACCATCTGGTTCCTGGGCTTTTGTTTGCTGAAAGATTTTTGATTACCAGTTTCGAATTTCCTTGCCTGTGATGGGTCTTGTTAAGATCTTCTATTTCTTCCTGGTTCAGTTTGGAAAGTTATACTTTTCTAAGAATTTGTCCATTTCATCCAAGTTGTCCATTTTATTGGCATAGAGCTGCTGGTAGTAGTCTCTTATGATCCTTTGTATTTCAGTGTTGTCTGTTGTGATCTCTCCATTTTCATTTCTAATTTTGTTAATTTGGTTTTTCTCTCTTTGTTTCTTAATGAGTCTTGCTAATGGTTTGTCCATTTTGTTTATTTTTTCAAAAAACCAGCTTTTAGCTTTGTTGATTTTTGCTTAGGTCTTTTAGTTTCTATTGCATTTATTTCTGCCTTAATTTTTAAGATTTCTTTCCTTCTGCTAACCTGGGGTTCTTCATTTCTTCCTTCTCTAATTGCTTTAGGTGTAGAGTTAGGTTATTTATTTGGCTTTTTTCTTGTTTCTCGATGTAAGCCTGTAATGCTATGAACCTTCCCCTTAGCACTGCTTTTACAGTGTCCATAGGTTTTGGGTTGTTGTGTTTTCATTTTCATTCATTTCTATGCATATTTTGATTTCTTTTTTGATTTCTTCTATGATTTGTTGGTTATTCAGAAGCGTGTTATTTAGCCTCCATGTGTTTGAATTTTTAACAATTTTTTTCCTGTAATTGAGATCTAATCTTACTGCACTGTGGTCAGAAAAGATGACTGGAATGATTTCAATTTTTTTGATTTTTTCAAGACTAGATTTATGGCCCAGGATGTGATCTATTCTGGAGAAGGTTCCGTGTGCACTTGAGAAAAAGGTGAAGTTGCTTGTTTTGGGGTGAAATGTCCTATAGATATCAATTAGGTCTAGCTGGTCCATTGTGTCATTTAAAGTTTGTGTTTCCTTGTTAATTTTCTGTTTAGTTGATCTATCCATAGTTGTGAGTGGGGTATTAAAGTCTCCCACTATTATTGTGTTACTATTAATTTCCTCTTTCATACTCGTTAGTGTTTGCCGTACATATTGCGGTGCTCCTATGTTGGGTGCATATATATTTATAATTGTTATATCTTCTTCTTGGATTGATCCTTTGATCATTATGTAGTGTCCTTCTTTGTCTCTTTTCACAGCTTTTATTTGAAAGTCTATTCTATCTGATATGAGTATTGCGACTCCTGCTTTCTTTTGGTCTCCGTTTGCATGAAATATTTTTTTCCAGCCCTTCACTTTCAGTCTGTATGTGTCTCTTGTTTTGAGGTGGGTCTCTTGTAGACAGCATATATAGGGGTCTTGTTTTTGTATCCATTCAGCCAATCTTTGTATTTTGGTTGGGGCATTCAACCCATTTACATTTAAGGTAATTATTGATAGGTGTGGTCCCGTTGCCATTTACTTTGTTGTTTTGGGTTCACGTTTATACAACCTTTCTGCATTTCCTGTCTAGAGAAGATCCTTTAGCATTTGTTGAAGAGCTGGTTTGGTGGTGCTGAATTCTCTGAGCTTTTGCTTATCTGTAAAGCTTTTGAGTTCTCCTTCATATCTGAATGAGATCCTTGCTGGATACAGTAATCTAGGTTGTAGGTTATTCTCTTTCATTACTTTCAGGACTTCCTGCCATTCCCTTCTGGCCTGGAGGGTTTCTATTGATAGGTCAGCTGTTATCCTTATGGGAATCCCTTTGTGTGTTATTTGTTGTTTTTCCCTTGCTGCTTTTAATATTTGTTTTTTGTGTTTGATCTTTGTTAGTTTGATTAATATGTGTCTTGGGGTGTTTCGCCTTGGGTTTATCCTGTTTGGGACTCTCTGGGTTTCTTGGACTTGAGTGGCTATTTCCTTCCCCATTTTAGGGAAGTTTTCAGCTATTATCTCCTCGAGTTTTTTCTCATGGCCTTTCTTTTTGTCTTCTTCTTCTGGAACTCCTATGATTCGAATGTTGGGGCGTTTCACATTGTCCCAGAGGTCCCTGAGGTTGTCCTCATTTCTTTTGATCCTTTTTTCTTTTTTCCTCTCTGCTTCATTTATTTCCACCATTTTATCTTCTACCTCACTTATCCTATCTTCTGCCTCCGTTATTCTACTCTTGGTTCCCTCCAAAGTGTTTTTGATCTCATTCATTGCATTGTTCATTTTTAATTGACTCTTTTTTATTTCTTCTAGGTCTTTATTAAACAATTCTTGTATCTTTTCAATCTTTGTCTCCAGGCTATTTATCTGTAACTCCATTTTGTTTTCAAGATTTTGGATCATTTTTATTATCATTATTCTAAATTCTTTTTCAGGTAGATTCCCTATCTCCTCCTCTTTTGTTTGACTTGGTGGGCATTTTTCATGTTCCTTTACCTTGTTGGGTATTTCTTTGCCTTTTCATCTTGTTTAGATTGCTGTGTCTGGAGTGGACTTTCTGTATTCTGGAGGTCTGTGGTTCCTTTTTATTGTGGAGGATTTACCCAGTGGGTGGGGTTAGACGATTGGCTTGTCAAGGTTTCCCGGTTAGGGAAGCTTGCGTCAGTGTACTGGTGCGTGGAACTTGATTTCTTCTTTTTGGAGAGCAATGGAGTGCCCAGTAATGAGTTTTGAGATGGGTCTATGTGTTAGGTGTCACCTTGGGCAGCCTGTATGTTGACATTCGGGGCTATGTTCCTGTGTTGCTGGAGAATTTGCGTGGTATGTCTTGCTCTAAAACTTACTGGCTCTTGGGTGGTGGTTGGTTTCAGTGTAGGTATGGAGGCTTTTGGACGGTCACTTATTGCTTAAAGTTCCATGTAGTCAGGAGTTTTCTGGTGTTCTCAGGTTTTGGGCTTAAGTTTCCTGCCTCTGGATTTCAGTTTTATTCTTCCTGTAGTCTCAGGACTTCTCCAACTATACAGGACTGATAATAAAACTTCTAGGTTAATGGCGAAAAGATTCTCCCCTGTTAGGGACACCCAGAGAGGTTCACAGAGTTACATGAACAGGAGAAAAGGGAGGAGGGAGATAGAGAGGAGCAGGAGGAGAAAAAGGGGGACTCAAGAGGAGAGAGACAGATCTATGCAGCTGTCTGTTCCCAGAGTGTTCTCCGTATCTCAGACACCTACAAGGATTCACAGAATTGGATTGGGAAGAGAAGGGGAAAGGAGGAAATAGAGGTGTTCTGAGGTAGAAAACAGAGAGTCAAGATTGGGAGAGAATAATCTTCGGTTTAAAGATAGGGCTTCTCTTTTTTTTTTTTTTTGCATTATTCATTTTTAATTGACTCTTTTTTATTTCTTCTAGGTCCTTGTTAAACATTTCTTGCATCTTCTCAATCCTTGTCTCCAGGCTATTTATCTGCAAGTCTACTTTGTTTTCAAGATTTTGGATCATTTTTATTATCATTATTCTAAATTCTATTTCAGGTAGATTCCCTACATCCTCCTCTTTTGTTTGGCTTGGTGGGCATTTTTTATGTTCCTTTACCTGCTGGGTATTTCTCTGCCTTTTCATCTTATTTAGATTGCTGTGTTTGGGATGACCTTTCTCTATTCTGGTAGTCTGTGTTTCCTTTTTATTGTGGAGGTTTCTCCCAGTGGGTGGTGTTGAACGATTGACTTGTCAAGGTTTCCTGGTTAGGGAAGCTTGTGTAGGTGTTCTGGTGGGTGGAGCTGGATTTCTTCTCTCTGGAGTGCAATGGAGTGTCCAGTAGTGAGTTTTGAGATGGGTCTATGGATTTGGTGTGACTTTGGGCAGCCTGTATATTGACACTCAGGGCTATGTTCCTGTGTTGCTGGAGAATTTGCATGGTATGTCTTGCTCTGGAAGTTATTGGCTCTTGGGTGGTGGTTGGTTTCAGTGTAGGTATGGAGGCTTTTGTATGATCTCTTATTACTTAATGTTCCCTGTAGTTAGGAGTTCTCTGGTGTTCTCAGGTTTTAGGCTTAAGCCTCCTGCCTCTGGATTTCAGTCTTATTCTTCCAGTAGCCTCAAGACTTCTCCATCCATACAGCATGGATAATAAAACTTCTAGGTTAGTGGTGAAAAGATTCACAGTGAGGGACACCCAGAGAGGTTCACAGAGTTACATGAAGAAGGGGAGAGGGAGGAAGGAAATAGAGGTGAGCAGGAGGAGAAAAAGGGGAATTCAAGAGAAGAGAGACAGATCTAGGCAGTACTCTGTTCTCTAAGTGTTCTCCACAGCCCAGAACACCCACAGAGATTCACAGAATTGAATTTGAGAAGAGAAGAGGGAGGGAGGAAATAGAGGTGATCTGGGGGAGAAAAAGGAGAGTCAAAAGGGGGAGTGAGTAATCAAACCAGTAATCACACTTGTGAGTAAAAATGTGTACTGAAGTTTGGATTCTTAAATGTCCAAAATTGATATCAAATACTGAAAAACAAAGATTAAAAATCTAGAGTAGAGGTTAGACCCTTAATAATACAATATTAAAAAAAAATTAAGAAATATATATGAAATTCACTTTACAAATAGGGTCTTTTTTTTTTTGAAAGGTTATAGTGGGTTATAAAAATGAAAATTAAGGAGTAATAGAGGAGTAATAGAAGACTTTAAAAAAAGAGTAAAAAATTTTTTTAATAAAAAAATAATAATAGTCAAAATATATCTAGGAATTTCTCTGGAGCTGTTGTGGGCAGTGTGGGTTCAGTTCGGTTTCAGATAGCTCCTTGTTTCAGCTTACACTTCTCAATATCTGTAGGCCCCTTCCAGCGTAGTCGGTGTTAACTATAGGGATTTTAATCTGTTGCACCTGTTACTTCTAAAGTGGTTCCCTTCATTTATTTGGCTTCTGTTTGCAGGTCTCTACAGTGTCTAATTTCCGCCCTGACACAAGCGGGCGGAGGTGGTCTCTTGTTTAGGTTTGCTTGTTCAGTTGTGCTTTGGGGAGGAAGGGGCGCTGCAGACAAATGTCACTGGCGTGTGTGGGGAGCACTCGCAGTGTTCCCGCCACACTGGGTTTGCCCCCGCTCGCGGGTGTGTGCTTTCCCTGTCTACACTGCTCAGGATCCAGGTTGCTCTACAGGGAGCAGGCCCTGAGTTGCATGCATTTCCCAGGCCTAAGCCGCTCGGGTTCAGGTTCTTGGGTACTCCACAAAGGCGTAGACTCGGTTGGGGCTGTGTTTTGTGCCTTCCCCCATCCGAGCAGCTCAGGCGACCAGGAGCTTGACGATCGCACTCTCCCTGGGTGCGGTGCACCTTATCCCCTCCGCGGTCCCAGCCTCAGTTTCCACACGTGCTGGTTGGGTGTGCCTTGTGTCTCTTCTGGGGAGATGGTCTCTGGCTGCGACCCTCCTGGTGGATGTCAACCATCCAGAATCTCACGAAGTCTTTGGTTAGAAACTGGAAGCCTGTTTGCAGTTTGGTAGGGGATGCCGTCTCTGGGGCAGAGTTTGCCCCTTTCCCCTCCCCCCTGCTTCCTGCCTCCTGCGGGGGATGGGCCAGTCCGCAGCCCGCTAGCTCTTCTCTGGTATTTGCTCAGTCCTTTGTTCTGGGAATGGGCAGGTAGTGCCTTAGTTTAGGGCTTTTAGCAGGTTAATTCTCTCTCTCTCTTGCTATCCCACAGTTTAAGTTGCTATCTCAGGTTAGCTCCCTCCGATTGCCCTCAGGGCATTCAGGCCCAGTCCTTACCCTAAGCAATGCTGCCTGCTCCTCTCCGTTCAGCCCCCACTTGCTGGTGGTGGATGCCAGCGTCTGGGGGACTTTTCTGCTGGGAGTTGCTTTTAGGCATGTAATCTGTGGGTTTTATTTATTTTTCCTCCCGGTTAGGTTGCCCTCTGAGATTCAAAAACTTTTCCTAGATCCACTGGTGAGAGGGTTTCCTGGTGTTTGGAAACTTCCTCTATTAAGACTCCCTTCCCCAGACGGATCTCCATCCCTAACTCTTTTGTCTCTCTTTTTATCTTTTATATTTTGTCCTACCTCCTTTTGAAAACAATGGGCTGCTTTTCTGGGTGCCTGATGTCCTCTGCGATCAGAAGTTGTTTTGTGGAGTTTGCTCAGCATTCAAATGATCTTTTGATGAATTTGTGGGGGAGAAAGTGGTCTCTCTGTCCTATTCCTCTGCCATCTTAGCTCCTCTCGATCCTCTCATTTTAAACAGTTTGCTTTTTTTTTTCAACTCTCTTTTTTTTCCTTGATCACGGCATTTTGAAGGATACAAGCCATTTGTTTTGTGGAGTGTCCCTCAATTTGGATTTATCTATTGCTTTGTGACAATTAGGTTCAGGTTATACATTATTTTTGGAAAGAGAGAAGTTAGGTGGTAGCCTCCTTAGTGCCTGTTAGGAGGAGACACAAGATGTAGATTTGTCCCCATGTTGGTGATTGCAGTCTTGATAACATAATCTGGTATCCTCCAGACTTTTTCAGTGTAAAATTATGAATTTTCCCTTTTGTAATTAGCAAGAATTTTGTGGGGAGATACTGTGAGTCTGTGTGAATTTTATGTTCCTTATCGAACTTTCATCTGATGGTTTGAGCATCCATGGATGATTTTCCCATGGTTGCTGCAGTATTTATACTGCTGTTTCTATATTACTGTAAGGGAGATCTTTTTTGGCTCCCCAACTGTATTTTCATTTAAATTTATACTTGTATGGGCTCATAGATTTAAATAAGTTATTATCCACTACTCTATTTATTTTGGTGCTTAAATTGTCCCTCATTTTACCTGTGGGAGTCACTTCAAAATGGTTCCCGTGTCCTTTGGATAGTTTCTGTCATTTCTTTGAACTCTTAAACTTTTTGGAGCAGTATACCCCTCTGAGATTATTTTGTTCTTTCTCTGCCACAGCCTTAGAATCTGCCTTTTATCCAAACAGCACTGGATCACCAAAGTCTGGGTATATTCATTAATATGGGGGTGTTATTGTTTCTAATTCCTTTGATGGACATAAATCAGGTATATTTTTTCTCTATTTGTCTCTCTGTATTTAAAAAACCCTGAGTTCATACTGATTGTGATACATGCTAGTCTTTCTTGCCTCCATGTTTGTAACTCCAATTTCCAACAGTGAGAAACCTAGTCTCAGAATGAATACATTTTTTTTTGAAGCCAGAGAGAAATAAAGTTTTTTTTGATCTCAAAGAATCTGTGAGACATCCAGGTGGAGAAAGGTCTGGGTCTGATTTATTTCTACCAAAGGAAAATTTGCCTTTAACTTACTGCAGTTTATTGAGTGGTAAAAATGTTTAAATGGTAAAAGTTGCAGAATCTGCATGGGATTAGGGGTTATATAGACATAGATACATTTCCTAATTTCCTCACAAAGAAACCATCATCTCTGCCTTCATTGTTCAGGGTCAGGAGCTCCCTCTGTGTAAAATTCTTAAATTGATGTCAGCAACTCCTTGTCTTCAACATTGAAGTATTCAAGACCAATCTCTTGTTGAAGTATTTGCAGTATCAGATTTCTGCTGGCAATGATTCCTATAAAACAAAACTTTCCTTAAAAGAGCTCATTTCCAGTTACTTTTGATACTGAGTTTATCTCCCAGGTTAAATGGTTAAAACGTCTTCAAAACAGAATTACTGAGGCTCTGTTTAAGAAACTTCTTTTTGTGTCCTGTCTCCTTTTATAAGTCTTCTTATTATCGGTTCAGTTGCTCAGTTGTGTCTGATACTTTGCTACCCCACGGACTGTAGCACACCAGGCTTCCCTGTCCATCACCAACTCCCGGAGCTTGCCCAGATTCATGTCCATCAAGTGGGTGATGCTACCCAACCATCTCATCCTCTGTCATCTCCTTCTCCTCCTGCCTTCAATCTCTGCCACATCAGAGTCTTTCCCAACAAGTCAGCTTTTCGAATCGGGTGGGCAAAGTATTGGAGCTTCATCTTCAGCATCATTCCTTCCAATGAATATTCAGGACTGATTTCCTTTAGGATTGACTGGTTGGATCTCCTTGCAGTCCAAGGGACTCTGAAGAATCTTCTCCAACACTGCAGTTCAAAAGCATCATTTTTTCAGCACTCATCTTTCTTTATGGTCCAACTCTCACATCTATACATGATTACTGGAAAAAAAATCATAGTTTTGACTAGAAGGACCTTTGTTGACAAAGTAATGTGTCTGCTTTTTAATATGCTATCTAGGTTAGTCTTAGCTTTTCTTCCAAGGAACAAGTGTCTTTTAATTTCGTGGTTGCAGTCACCATCTGCAATGATTTTGGAGCCCAAGAAAATAAAGTCAGTCATTGTTTCCATTGTTTCCCCATCTATTTGCCATGAAGTCACGGGACTGGACATTTATAATGCTAGTCATTGTTGAGCAAGGTGGTGATGTGCTGTGCTGTGCTTAGTCGCTCAGTCCCGTATGACTCTTTGCGACCCCATGGACTGCAGCCTGCCAGCCTCCTCTGTCCTTGAGGATTCTCCAGGCAAGAATACTGGAGTGGGTTGCCATGCCCTCCTCCAGGGGATCTTCCCAACCCAGGGATCAAACCCAGGTCTCCTGCATTGCAGGCAGATTCTTTACCCTCTGAGCCACCAGGGAAGCCCAAAAATACTAGAGTGGGTAGCCTATCCCTTCTCCAGGGGATCTTCTCGACCCAGGAATTGAACCAGGGTCTCCTGCATTGCAAATGGATTCTTTACCAGCTGAGCTACCAGGGAAGCCCAGATGGTGATGACGATGATGATTTTTGGTGATCCGTTGAAGATGATTCTGGAGTGCAAAAACGGATGCCATGTATTGGATAACTGCAATTTATTTTTTAGCATGTGGTAAAAGCAAAGTCATTTCAGATCTTTGTACTAAGCTGTGTTTGTTGTATGGCTGGGCTGGGGAGTGCATAAACTGTTTCCAAATGAGGCCAGTGGCTATTTGCTTCATATTATTGGAAGAAGAACACAAAGTCCTAGATGAACAGATTGCTCAGCCTAGGAACATGATAATGTGTCAATCGAAAAGAAAGTTGTCACTCTTTCAAGTGAATATTAATTGCATAGTACAATACAATGCTTTTACTGAAACCTTGGCCCAAAGATAATCCAGGTTGTTTCTTAAGGAATTATAGAACTTAACCTGGTCACATGAAAGGCCTCACAAACTGAGTCTTGAGTCTAAAACATATGTCTGAAGTGAGGAAGTTAAATGTTCACTTCAGAACTAACCCCGTTTTGCCTTTTGACAGAAAAAGCAAGACAGGTTGACACATGGCTGGCTCCAGAAACAAATATCTTGTCTATTCAGTGAAGCAACTTCCTGAGCTAATTTTTCCTTTAGACTGGAATTCCTTTTAGGGACTGGGGCCAGGCTAATCAATGGGTGCAGGGCACTACTTCATGTCTGCTGTTCCCCTCTCCTGTGATCTCACTCACACGCTCCCCAAGGCCTGAACTCCATTAACAAAGGACCCCTTCTTTTGTTCCATAATGATTCTGTCATAAAAAGCCCAATTACTGTACATAAAGCACTTAACATGGTGTATGGCACACAGTACTTAATGTTTAGCAATAATGATGACTATTTTGCATTTATGAAGTTTTTCCACAAAACTGGACATTAAAAGTGTCACATCATTTCCTTTAGATTTGGTTAACTATACCCTAAAGTCTCCTTCATGCTGTCTGGCAGAATATCTGCTCTCAGTTATTATTAGACCACTCCCATCTCAGTCCTTAGGGACTAATAGAGAAGAAACAAATTGTCTGAGCACTTATGGCTACTTGATGTTAAGGGACTGTGGGCATCTCTTGATGTTAAGGGACTGTCCCCTCTTGGGCTGAGGTCTCTGAAATGTGCCCTGAGGCCAAAGGTACAGCCTCCTGTGGTACAATTTAGGCCTTCTCCACTGAGCTCCTACACCCACTTGATTGCATGAGACATGGGTTCAGGCCCAGTTGCATGAGGGCCCCTCAGAATCTGCCTTGGACTTGGGGGATGGTCCCCCTTTCTCCTGCTGCTATGTTTGCAAAGTCTCTCTGCCTTCAGCCTGTGGTAGGGTAGCCAGATTTAGCCAAGACAAAAACAAAAAAAGTTACCCAGATAACTGTGAATTTCAGACACACAATGCATAAAATTTTAATCTAAGTATATCCCCTGCAATGCTCAGGACACAATTACACTAAAAAACTGTTACTTATCTGCAATTTTTTAATTTAACCAAGCACCTGGTATTTTATCTTGCAAATCCACCCAGAAGAGTTCCTGCTTTTGAAAGACCCAAGAATGGAAGTTGTGTGTAGTGTTCAGTCTTTCAGTATAAATCTTCAGTGGGTAGAGAGAACTGTCTGGATAGATTCAGGAGGGACTTTGCTGGTGGAAGAGGTTAAGACTTGGTGCTTCCAAGGCAGAGGGCACAGGTTCTATCCCTGGTCAGGGAACTAAGATCCCACATGGCACATGGTATGGTCAAAAAATTAAAAAAAAAAAAAAAGAAAAAAGGCACAGGGAAAAACTGGGCATAGGCAAACATAAAATAATACCCGTAAATCTGTTACTCTCATCATTGTGATTATCCTCCTCCTTATCAGCCATGGTGAATTGCTGCTGGAATCAGTCCCCCTGGGGAAGGTAATATTAATGGATCATTCCCTGAAACAGTTTAAAGATGAAGCAGGAGAAAGTAGGGGGCACTGGAAGTCTGCAAGCATATCAGGAAGTAAGGGGAAGAAATGCAGAGAAATCAGGGCCAGAGAGGCCACTCACCCTTCATAGCCTCACTGGTTGGCCTGATGTGGGCATTGTGGGTGGCCCTTTTCTAGTTGTCTCACAGTGAGGCATATGGTAAAACAATAGGAGGACAAGCAGGGTTATTAGTTATGTTTGAAAAATTGTTATTAATGTATTTCTGGGAAAAGGGAACCAAAAACCTCATCTTGATAATCCCATAAAAATACAACTTAAGTTTTAGGAATCAATTGTTGGTGGTTTTGAATCATTCCAGTCCAGTCAAGGGAAAGATTCAAAGTGACCTGTAGCAGTGAGGTCAGTTTGCTACAAAATCATTGTAGGGAGAAACACACACACACTATACCACTGTACTTTATATATTTGTGTATATGAAGTGACATATTTAAAGTAAAATACAGTAAGTCCCCTATGTATGAACCTTCAAGTTTCAAACTTTCAAAGATGTGAGCGTGCATTTCATCAATATCAGGTGTGAGTGAAATTGCAGCTTGCCCTCTGTCTCCTATTGCTATCCAGATCTACCATCGTCCCACCTCCTCTCCCTCCTCCAGTCAGTAACTCTTCTTGCTTGTCCACTTCTATGCCAGCTGTTGTACTGTGCTGTAAGGTTAAACTTGTTTTCTCTATTTTTTGTGTTTTTATGTATTATTTGTGTGAAAAGTATCATAAACCTATTACAGTACAATACTACTTAGCCAATTATGTTAGTTGGGTATCTTGGCTAACTTTGTTGGGCTTACGAACAAATTGGACTTAAGAACAAACACTCAGAACAGAACTTGTTCCTATGTAGGATACTTGCTGTATGTGTAGTACTGGCAATCAAAATGTAAATTTTTGACACTTACAAAATATTTGTGGGCTTCCCTCGTGGCTCAGATGGTAAAAAATCTGCCTACAATGCAGGAGACCCAGGTTTGATCCCTGGGTTGGGAAGATCCCCTAGAGTTGGAAAGGGCAACCCATTTCAGTGTTCTTGCCTGGGAAATCTCATGGACAGAGGAAACTGGAGGGCTATATTCCATGTGGTTGTAAAAGATTCAGACATGACTTAGACACTAAGCAAATACAAATTAGATTCAGAGTTAAGTTTCCATCCTCAGTCAACTCTGCCAGTTCAGTTCAGTCACTCAGTCATGTCTGACATGTCCCATGGACTGCAGCACGCCAGGCTTCCCTGTCCATCAGTGCCTCCTGGAGCTTGCCCAAACTCATGTCCATTGAGTTGGTGATGCCATCCATCCATCTCATCCTCTGTAGTCCCCTTCTCCTCCTGCCCTCAATCTTTCCCAGCATCAGGGTCTTTTCAAATGAGTCAGTTCTTCACATCAGGCGGCCAAAGTATTGGAGTTTCAACTTCAGCATCAGTCCCTCCAATGAATATTCAGGACTGATTTCCTTTAGGATGGACTGGTTGGATCTCCTTGTAGTCCAAGGGACTCTCAAGAGTCTTCTCCAACACCACAGTTCAAAAGCATTAATTCTTCAGTGCTCAGCTTTTTTTATAGTCCAACTCACATCCATACCTGACTACTGGAAAAACCATAGCCTTGACTAGATGGACCTTTGTTGGCAAAGTAATGTCTCTGCTTTTTAATATGATGTCTAGGTCAGTCATAGCTTTTCTTCCAAGGAGCAAGCGTCTTTTAATTTCATGGCTGCAGTCACCATCTGCAGTGATTTTGGAGCCTCTCAAAATAAAGTCTTTCACCGTTTCCACTGCTTCCCCATCTATTTGCCATGAAGTGATGGGACTGAATGCCATGATCGTAGTTTTCTGAATGTTGAGTTTTAAGCCAAATTTTTCACTCTCCTCTTTCACCTTCATCAAGAGGCTCTTTAGTTCTTCACTTTCTGCCATAAGGGTGGTGTCATCTGTATATCTGAGGTTATTGATATTTCTCCTGGCTATCTTAATTCCAGCTTGTGCTTCATCCAGCCCGGCATTTTGCATAATGTACTCTACATATAAGTTCAATAGGCAGGGTGACCATATACAACCTTGACATACTCCTTTCCTGATTTGGAACCAGTCTGTTGTTACATGTCCAGTTCTAACTGTTGCTTCTTGACCTGTATACAGAGTTTTCAGGAGGCAGGTCAGGTGGTCTGGTATTCCCATCTCTTTCAGAATTTTCCACAGTTTGTTGTGATCCATACAGTCAAAGGCTTTGGCGTAGTCAATAAAGCAGAAGTTGATGTTCTGCCAGGTAACTGTTAAATGTGATACGATCTGAATAGAGAAGGAAGTGTTTTCTGTCTTTTGAGTTCTATAAGAATCCGGTCTGTGTGTGTGAGTTTGTGTGTATACAGGTTTGTGATTCTTTTTCTTTATAGTTTGCAGTCATCCCACTCAGCTTGTGACTCTCAGATCTTTAGGTAGAGCAGTCTGGAGTTGATAAATGCCATTCCAGTGCTGAGTCAATAGCCAGAACTGGTCAGTGAGTTTAAGATGTACCTTAAGAAACTGTTTACTGTTGAGTGTCCACTCAGTGCTAAGAAACTTCTTCATAGTCATCTGCTAGTTCAGAATTTTATCCATTTGACAAGTAAGGAATACAGTGAATTGACTTGCTCAGGGTCATGCTTGACCTTTGTGACTAAGCTGGCATTCTCTTCCATAGTGCTGAACTTGAAAGTCCGCTATCTTCCTATGGCTCATGGTAATTCCTATGAGTGTTTAGGAACCTAGATTCTAGCACCAGTCTGAGCTTGAATCCTGTTTCTGCTGCTTTCTAGCTTACTTACCTTCGGCAAATGACATAACCTCCATGCTTCAGTTTCCTCATTCATGAAATGGAAATAATATTATTAAATTACTTAATAAGCTTTTTAAGAGGACGAAATCATACAGTATACATAAAGACTGTATATAAAGTTCTTACCCCATCCACTGTAAGACCCTGATTGACATTGGTCATTGTCATTGTCATTAGTTTATACTTTGAAAAGGGATTCAAGCCTTGGCTCTCTCATAGAGAGATGCTAATGCATGGAGATGCTAGTTATCAGCAGTTTGCCACCTCCCCCCACCCCCACCCCGGGGCTGGTTAGCTGCTAATCAGCAGCAATAATTCCAAGCCTAGTTGGTTTCTAGGTTCCAAATGGCCTGGGGTGGGAGTGGGGGGCGGGGTTCCTAGAATATGGCTACTCATCCAACTCAGAGAGTCAGAATTTCTTCCAAATGTTTTCTAGGCTCCAGAGAACTGACAAGCCCATGTTTACTCTCTCAGATAATCCAAAAAAGCCTGTGAACCTGGTGATGCAGGGGATGGCTTTTCACTTAGAATCACCTCATCCAAAATCATAGGTATATTTTCCTTCAAGGAAATATGACTTATTTGATTCTGGTGTCAAAACACACCTTCTCTGAATACCTTCCACCATGGTACCTCTGTAAGGGGCTTTCCACCACTGAATGAGGTCATAAAGCTGCAATTATTCTCCTCCATGGAGTTGACTCTACCAGGCTCATTTGCAGAGTTACTCATCTGTGACTTGGTCACTTAAATAACCCTTTGCCTAAAGATATCCTTTGCTGCAGCCATTTACCCCTAAGAACCATGTTCATATTATAGAGAAATACAAATACAAGCGTGTCTTACAGCAGCAGTGTGACAGAGCTGTCAGCTATAAATTATATGTGGTGTTGGATGGGGGAGAAGTCAACAACTCTATAGTCTATGAAAGAATATCATCAGAAATACCAGACCCTCATAATTGGAAAGTCTCCTATGCTAGTTTTATTTTGCTCAGGAAGATTTTCAAAGCAAACAATTTTCTGGATGCCTAAAAGTAATGCCTAGGTTTCTGTTTTTACATATTTAAGCTATGCATTTAAATACAATTCAAGCATTCCAGGGTGTTAACAGTGTTTACAAAGGAAACTGCCAGAGGCAAATTCAGTCGGTTTCTTAAATTAATAATGCTTTCGTTCACCATCCAATTTTTCCTTCAGTTCTGTTTGAGCCAGTGTGCCTCTTCTCCATTTATTCATCTGATAATAATGACAATTTCCATTTACACATGGCATTTCATCTGGAAGGCTTTCTCTTTCTCTCTCACACACAGCATCACTCTCTGCCACCTTCTGCATGGCAACAGAAAATGCAAACTGCATCACAGTCATTGGTCGGTGAGGAGAAGAGAAGCCTCAGAGTGAACACTGAAAGAAAACAAGGCTGAAAGAAAAGCAGGAGGAGCAGAAGGAAATTCAATACATTGCCGTGTTTATTTAGAAGAGGGACCTGGCCCAGGGAACGAAGGATTCTTCCAGTAACCACCTAGTGCCTCTATAGAAATAAGTAATAGAGAATAGAACAAGCAACTTGGAGCTAGACAGTTCCACATTTAAGTCTTTGACCTGTCGCTTCCTAGGAGGTGTCTTTAGGCAAGTCCCACAAATTCTAAGACTGGGTTTTTTAATCCATTAAAGGGGTGTAATAATTCTTATTTTCCAAGGTTGTATGTGTTGGATATATAGAAGTAAAGTATGTTGTAAGAGCTTAATATATAGTATTCACTATTTATTATTATTATTAGTGTTGCTATAATGATCATTGTCAATACTACCTATACAATTTTGATAGGGACAGCGTAAAGGGACAAAGTAGGAGATTAAATAGTTAATCTCACTAGGGGATTATAAATTAAAAAAAAATGGAAGACCCCTGTAAATTAATGATCACTTAAGAAAACAGGTTTGCTTAACCACAAAACCGGGCACTTGATTAGCAAAAAAAAACCATGCAGCAGAATCATGAGACATGTCCCCAGATCATGAAACAATGGTGGCATGATACCCACAGCCTGCTCAGGGGGCTCAATAAGTTAATGATTCCTATGACATGTTCTCTGCACACATGAAAAACAATCTATGGAAAGGTGACATTTCAAAGTGAAGACCCTTATTGTAGTGAGACCTGAGAGAATATTTCCATAGTGCCATGACAATTGTGGCTTGACCATGGAGGGACAAGAAAACTCCCCTGCCCAACCTGGAGGAGGGACTAACGAGAGGAGCGTGACAGCTGCTCAAGAATGAGAAGAAGGCAGTCTTTTTCTTTCTTACTTTTTCTTGGATTATAAAACTATAACCCATTAATTTCTCGGGGTGGCACCCCTCACCTGCCTGCTTGTAAGGCTCACAGGTGTCCTATTCTAATAAATTTCTTCTTGTCTATCACTTTGCCTCTTGCTGAATTCTTTTCTGTGCTGAGACATAAAGCACTATGGTACTGGAGCTCTTTGGAGCACCCCCCCCCCCAAAAAGCCACCAGTTTCAATTGCATGCATGGGCCCTGAGGTCTTCCAAAGGGCTGCTCTCTGCCTGACCCCTGGCTGATCTTTTGTCTTCCCTTGAAAACAGACTTGAGGTTTATGCTAAAGCAGGAGTATTATCGCCCAGAGGCCTAAATTGTCATGCCTCTTCATGGACCCAGGAGGACAGCTGGTGTTCCCTTTGCACGGGCTCTAACTCAACTACTTGAGATAGTCAGCCTCACGTTTCAGTGCGCATAAAAGTTGTCTGGAGGATTTTTTATAAAATGCAGATTGCATGAGCACTGTCCTAGAATTTTCCATCCAGTAAGTTCACCAGCCCAGTATTTTGCATTTCTAAGTGGTTTCCAGGTGCTGCTGATGCTGCTGCTCTGAGGACCACACTGTGAGAACCCCTGCGACATCGGGCAGTTAATGATCGCTTGAAAGCCATCAGGAGACTAATCTTCAGAGAATGTGTTGTATTTGGAGCCCAGACAGGTCAGATAGGCGGGTTGGGAGTGGGGGTACCAAAGGTGAAGTCAGGGATGGGCTGAACATCTGCAGAAGGTGAAGGCTGAAGGGGAGGGCAGATGTTGAGACCCCAGGCCACTGGGCTCAGAGCTGGGGCTGGGACTCCTTTGGTTTCCAGTTTCTCAATTTCCTCCCCTTTCTCCTGACTTCTCTCTTTCACAACTCTAAGCCCTGCGGGTTTCCTTCTCTTTCCATGGAGTCATCTCCAGATTGGCCCCATGCAGAGAGAGAGAGATGCAGAGACAGAAAGAGTCACTGCAGTAGTGGAAATAACATCTATAATGGCCTGGAAGTTGGATCTGAGGAGCTAAAAGCAATCCAACTTGGCTAGATCCTGGAAGGCCAAGGAGCTTCCAGTTCGGGAGAGTGCTGTGGCTCACACAGCAGAAGTTGGGTCACAAATTGGCCTTGATCCCGAATGCTGTGGGAAGCTCCTGGAGGGTGTTATTCAGAGGAGTCACACTAGTGGGTTTGTGACTTAAAAGGCTCCTTCTGCCTGCACTGTGAGAAACTGAAGCAGGAGCCTGCGCCTGCAGGTTGGGACCAGAGTTTGGCTGTTCTTGGTCCCAGGCATGAGGTGATAGGGGCTTGGATGACGGGGGAGCATAAGGAAGGGAAAGACTCCTCGCGTCTATATTTAACTGTAATAAAGTTCTTGAACCATTTCTATCATTTAGTCTAATGGTTTCTTCTAGTGATTCCCATACCTCAGTGTGTATCAGAATAACCTTGAGGGCTTATTAAAACACAGGTGGCTGTGTTTCAATAACAGAATTTCAGATTCAGCGAGTAGGTGTGGGGCCTGAGAATTTCCATTTCTAACAAGCTCCCAAGGGATGCTTATGCTGCTGGTCCTGGGACCAAACTTTGAGAACCACTGATTTATTTCTGCCTTTCTGCACAGAGGATTGTAGCCATGGGTCTTCTCAGCCTTGATAATGGGTGCCCGCTGTTTAAATAAAACATTGAATCTACTCGCTAAGATTCTCCTCCTCAGGATCTGGATCAGCTCATGCAACTCTCTCAGGCTCAACTAGTTTGTCTTTGTGGACCCTCAGCCTTGCCCTGACTTTTCCGAAGTCTGCTTCCTTTAAGAATTCTCCCTTGGCTTTTCCAGCGAGTGTCACCTGTTTATGTCCAAGTGATTCTAACTAACTTTCCTGAGGTCACCTCCCTGAGTGTCTCAAAAAACTCAGCACAACTGTTATGTTTTATTTATTTAAAGATTCTGAATTCTTCTACTCCATAATCATGTGTTAAACAAAGACAAATCAAAAAGCAGTTGTGAGTTAAAAAATTGGTTCTTTATCCCTCTAGTTGTTCCTTTGTTCTTGAACTCTTTCCATGTTTCTTTAACTCTCACAAGATGGCCAAACTTTCTTGATTTTAATTTTGGCACACCCCCTTCCCACCATGCGGGAACACATTAAACATGCTTTGATCAGTTGTATCTGACTCTTTGTGACCCCATGGCCTGTAGCCCGCCAGGCTCCTCTGTCCATGGAATTCTCCAGGCAAGAATACTGGAGTGGGTTGCCATTCCCTTCTCCAAGGGATCTGCCTGACCCAGGGATTGAACCCAGGTCTCCTGCATTGCAGGCAGATTCTTTACCATCTGAGCCACCAGGGCAGCCCTAGAAAATAAAAGTCAACTGCAAGGTTGCCTTCCTGGTCTGTCATTAACAGGTTTTCCTTTCTTTGGAAGGATTAGCAGAGTATGATCAGAGACCTTGTTGGTGTTTTCTTTTCTCTTTGTCCTATTTCTTAGACCCAATCTTTTCAGTCTTGGTTTTTTGGAGCTTGGAATTTCTTGCCACAAAATTGGTGCAGTTACCACATCTACTGCCATGAATACATGCTTCCCATGCACCCTCCAGAGCTGGGAAGGCTGTCACAGTCCCTGTTACCTTCACCCTGCTGTGTGATCTGGCAACTTGGCACCCCGGGAGTTTAGGACCTGAGAAGGGATTTCTCAAAGCACCTCTCAAGCATTGATTAGAAGGTGAAGGAGAGGGGAGAGGAGAGAGCAGCAGAGGAAAATAAAATGTCAGTGTTCTTTTAGGCTGTGCTGAAGTCAAAGCTGGCTCTCCCAGCATCACTGAAGGGCTGGGCGTCTTGAAGGATTCCAAAGAAGAGGGATCACTGAGCAGGAGATGTAGGGCAAGATGAGTTCAGAACGAAGCCTGAGAAAGCTTCATACCTCCCAGTATAATGCAGTCAAGTAGAAGCAAGGAAGTGAATGAGTGATTTGAAAGTGAAAATTTTATCAGGGAGCAGCCTGAGTGCAAGAGATATTCTAGTTTCAGGTATCACTCACTTAGCAATATATTGGTGTATTCCCTCAAGTGGACTTTATAAAACATATCACTTGAAGTGAATCAGATTTTCCCATCGATTTCATTATTAAAATTATTTTACAAAATAGTTTTATTTTATATATATATACATATTATATTATGGATAAGCTACCCACTCCAGTATTCTTGGGCTTCCCTGGTGGCTCAGATGGTAAAGAATCCACCTCCAATGCAAGAGACCTGGGTTCGATGCCTGGGTTGGAAAGATACCCTGGAGGAGGGCATGGCAGCCCACTCCAGTATTCTCGCCTGGAGAATCCCTATGGACAGAGGAGCCTGGTGGGCTACAGCCCAATGAGTCACAAACAGTCAGATATGACTGACCAACTGATCACACACAGCACATATAATACTTAAATATATATTATACCATAGAAATACATTTATACCATAATAGAAATATACAAGCAAATCTAAGTTATATAAGTTATTTGAATAAGTTATATGAATCATCCTCCTGAATGAAGTTATAACTTTTGATGAGGGGTCTAGTTGATGACATATCCCATGGCATGTTGGACATTTTAGAGAACTGGATGGGATTTTACTTTTCACATTTCCATTATTTTTGTTCCTATAATCTGATCCCTTAATGGGAAGCTTCAGTCTTCCCGTCTACATTTGATTGAGATAAGAAGTACTTAGAAGTATAAGTCCCCTCTTTCCATATTTACAGTGTTTAAATTTAATTTCCTAATCTTTTGCCTAATTTGAGTTTAGAATTTTTTAGATTAATTTAGATTCCACAAGTTTGGAACTTGTGAATTTTCAGGGAGGGTCACTTTAATTTATTAGCATTTTATTTTTTGGGTGCCCCGTGTATCTTGTGGGATCTTAGTTCTGCTTGAGCAGGACTTGAACTTGGGCCACAGCAGTGGAAGTGGGAAGGGCAGAGTCCTAACTGCTTTAGGACTTCGCCTAAGGAATTTCTCTAGGATCACTGTAAGAAGATAAAATTCAATTAAAAAAATTCATCATGAGAGGCTTATCATGTATGTCTACTCAGAAATAAAGTGATTTTAAGATCTTTAGAAACCCTGATTAAGAAAGAGTTAATTGCAATTTAAGGCAATGTCACTATAGTGTAGGCTGAATGTTTGTAGCACTAATTAGGAATACTTTCTGTAAGGATCTGGGAGCCCTCACTGTTAGTCTAGCTCGGATTGCCTACATTATTTGAAGGTGATAAAAGCATATGTTTTTAAAGCGTAATAAAATGATTTTTCCTACCATGAATTTCTCCCAATTCAGTCTGGCTTTTTTCCCTATTGTGTCTGAGTTAAGGAGGCTTGACTGTATCACAAAATTCTGTAGCCCTGGTTGGCAGCGTTACACTTCACCAATAGGTGGCACTGTCTAACACATGATATAGTCAACAAAAAAATTCCCTTGTATGGATTTCTAGGTTCTGTAATGCTAATTAATTCCATACTTTATCAGCATGGAAGGGTAGAAACTTTGAGCATTGTTTCCATTAAGCGAGGACTGCCGAGGGAAGTGGGGGCAGGGGAAGGAAGGGAATCGTGTGTGAAGTTCTAGTGCTTTAGCTGTTTTAGAGAAAAGTCTGAGAGCGACAGCTCATCAGCAGCATTCAGATACCTGCACCAAACTTATGACATAAATACCTTTTTATGATTTATTGAGGCTAACTTTAAAGTTAGCCAGGGCATTCAAATAATAGGGAAGAGTCAATCTATCAAATTCTGTTCCACGTGATGACTAAATTTTAGGGGGCAGAAAGGTTTTTGTCCGGCTACACATAACTGAGGCAGGATACCCCAACCCAGGGTTTTCATCTTTGTCTCGCATCAGTGGTGAAGTGGACATGTGTTCTCTGAGGAATATAGGAGTTGGCCTTGAACACTTGACGAAACAGGCAATATTTAGGCATTGAAAAGAGAGAAGAAAATCGCTGTTGGTGCAGATTTTCTCCTTGAGGATTTGAAAGCCTAAGTAAAATTTCTTTTTGATAATATAAGAAAAAAGGTGCTTTTTTATAGTTGTAGTTTACCTCTTGGAAAGTTTATTTTTCGTTAGCTGTTTTTTTTTAAAAAAATAATATTATAAAGGTTGTGAATGTACTCGGAATTAGAGAAAATAGTATAATAAATCTACATCTGCCTGTCACCCTGATTCAACTATTATTAGCATATGGTTAGTTTTATTTCATTTGTAACTTCTCTCCCAGGCCTTACTCCTACCAATTTGATTATTTTGAAGTAAATGCTAGACATGATATCACTTTACTCCTAAATATTTCAATATGTATCTCTAAGAGACAAGGACACTCTATTTTAAAACTTTTTAGTCAAGAAAACATTTCTTTAATATCATCCAATATACTCTCAATATTCAGCTTTCTCTTATTATTCACAACATTTAAAAATTGGTTTATTTTAATCAGGATTCTGCATATTGCATTTAGTGTAGCAATTTTCCTTCTCTTTCTTCTTTTAAAATGACACTTATTTGTTGTAGAAACTGGATCTTGTGTACATAGAATATCCTACACTCTGAGGTTTAGTGATTATATCGCAGTGGGAACATTTGACATTTTCATATAGCCTCTGTGTATTTCCTGTAAACTGTAAGTTAAATCTAGATGATTGATCATGTCAAGTTCAATTTTTTGTCAAGAACATTTCATAGGTGATGCTGTATATTCAACATTATATCACATTAAAGACATGTGATGATGCTTGACCCACTCTTCTCTCTTCACTGTGTTTTTTATTTTACCTTATTGTATTTTATTTATTTTTGGGGGGGTAATGTTAAGACTGACCAATCTTGGTTACTGACCAATCCCTGGTGGCTCAGACGGTAAAGAATCTGCCTTCTATATGGGAGACCCAAGTTCGACCCCTGGGTTGGAAAGAACCCTTGGAGAAGGGAAAGGCAACCCACTCCAGTATTCTTACCAGAAGAATTCCATGAACAGGGGAACCTGGTGGGCTAGAGTCCATAGAGATGCAAAGAGTGTGACAGGACTGAGTAACTAACATGTTCACTTTCTTTCAAAGGATTCAGATATTGTAGCCTGATTCATGTATCATTCCCCATATGGTTTTAACAATCTTTGATGGCCATTGGCTAGAACTATTATTTCATTAGCTACAAAATATAGATATTATACTCCAGTCATTTTTTCTGTAATTACTGAGTGGAATTCTTCGTAAAGAATCCTTCCTTGTCAATTATTTGATTACCCTGGAATATAGTTAATACAGGAATGGCAGGATTAATGCTTGATTTTCCCCTCTTTATCAAATTTCAGAATTAGAGGTTGGTGTCCCTAACAACTTTCAAATAAGACCAGTCAGTTTTTGAAAAAAATATATCGTTGTGACCTCATATATTAAAATGTATGTTTTATATGTTTTAATATATTCTAGTTACTGTACTTTTTGTGTACTGGCCAAATGCAAAATATTTTGTGCACAAAAAAGTACAATAACTATAATATATTAAAACATATATAAAATATATAATATATACATTTATTATATATTTTATTATATAAATAATATATTATATAATAAAATGCATATTATATATATATATATATTTTAATATATTATAGTTACTGTACTTTTTGTGCACAAAATATTTTGCATTTGGCCAGTGGGAGTCTCTTTAACTTGACTATCTTTTGGCATGACTCCAATGAATGCAGATAGCTTCTTTACTTTCTGGCATGACAAAATATTCCAGGTTTATACTGGAATTTCCTGTACCAGATCTGGAATCAGCCATCTCTCCCAGGCTGTCAGGTTTTTTTTTTTTGAGGAAATGGTATTTAGAAACCACAGTCTGGGCACTAGGGGTGCTTCTTGCCACTGAGTTAATTACTACTTCAAGAACTTTTGTGGGAGCAGAGCTAGGTAGTAATTTTTTAAAAAATAAAATACATTGCAAGTATATTAGATTTTTTATTCAGATGTATGTCTGCAGATCTCATTGACCTGTATTTTTTTTAATCATGCTTCAGACTTCTATAAGATCCAACTCGGGGAAAATTGAGTGCCTGATATTTAGTTTGGATTTAGTGAAATATATTTATGTGATTTTTCAGTTACTTTTGTGTAGTTAAGTTATTGCTAGTCATCAGTGTATGAATTACTTCTGTGGTTTTTGGAAGCAGAAACAGGTGGATACTGGAGTAAAAACTAGGTTTGCTGGTCTCTGGAAAATTCTTTTAACCATGAGACATGTTTAATTGTGAGTAAAGAATTCAGTACTTATCAATACCTAGTCAAAATGTAAGTCATCTCAGTCAGGATTAATATTAATAATGCAGTGTATCCAAAATAAAAACTAGTTACATTTTTTAAATGTATGGTAATCATGAAAAACAGAATTTATTAAAATTCCCATATATGTAGGGTGCAAACTTACAGCAGAGTTACAAACAATAAAAAGTTGCATATTTTTATGCATCTTACATCTTAGTAATCAATAATAACAATGTTTTAATTTGTCACTTTAGAAAAGATTAAATTATGTTTCTATTCTCATTACAGAAATTGATATTAGAAAGTTGTTCTTATATGAAGAGATGTTGAAAACATTACAGCCAAAACTGTAGCAGAGGTAAATATTGCAAAGATACCTCAGGCAGTTAATTAATGAGAATGTAGTTATTTTTGGCTTCTATGATAGTTGATTATTTGTCAGCTGTTTAAAATGTATTTGTTGTGATTTTTCTTTTTAATCTAAGCAAATATGTACTTCCACACCTAATTTTGTGTTAAAATTTTTATTTTTTTAAAGTACATGCATGCTTAGTCACTCAGTAGTGTCTGATTCTTTGTGACCCCATGGATTGCAGCCTGCCAGGTCACTCTGTCCATGGGGATACTCCAGGCAAGAATACTGTAGTGAGTAGCCATTACCTTCTCCAGGGAATCTTCCTGATCCCAGGATCAAGCCCAGGTCTCCTGCATTACAGGCAGTTTCTTGACCATCTGAGCCAGCCCCTCAGATTCTAGAAACCTCATACCCCTACAAAATCTGAAGTTACTGGGTGCTGCTGAAGTTACTGGGTTCTTTATTTAATCCCTCTCAATTTTAGCCCTCTTCTGCCCTTGTCTGTGCCCTGAAACCTCTACAGATTGCCTTGGCTGGGCTTATAGGATGTTTGGCTTCTGGATGTGTTTAATCAAAGAGACATGCCAGCTGGAATTCAAAAGGAAAGACTTCGGACAGTCATTCCTTTTGCTTCCTTCTGGTCTTGTCTCTCACCATAGTTGTGGCTGTGGAATGTGCTTCTGTAAGGCATCAGGACTTGGGGGAAGGCCCCTACTTTGTGGTTTCTGCTCTTTTGAGACTACAGTGACACCATTTTCTCCCTTTCCCCTTTCAGGCCTCAGATGTAACAACATTCTCCAAGGTACCTCAGCATTCTTATCAATTTCCTTCATTCTGTTTGAGACTTATAGTTCCCTTGTTCAGTTCTTTTGGCTAGACTTTTTTGCATGTGCCATTTGTTTTCTGCTGGGATTGACACAGGTATTGAGGTTAAGCCTGAGTAGAGAAGGCTGAGATGGGGACTTGGCCAAAGCTGATTGGCTCCAGTTGATGCACACAGTACCTTTGCCTGCAGTTCCCTTTATGTCTGAAAGCTGTGCCAAGTCTGGACCCAGTTTAGGACATGTGACTCTGGTGAGGCAGGAATCGCCTGTGCTTAGGCTTTAGGCTTCACTGGGGTACCCCATACCTGCTCCTCTAAGGACCCTGAGTGTCAACATGGAGTAGCATATGAGTCTTTGATTTCCCAAGATATCAATATCTGTACCCTGTCCTCTATCTAGTTTTAGAATTATTCCCCTTTTTGCTGCCTGCTGTTCACATCTCTCCCTTCCTTTCTCCTCTATTACCTTTAGCATAATGTCTGCAACTAGTTTAAGCATTTGGGTTCTATAAGGAGAGCTCATGGTTTCAAGTAATTTATGTTTTATATCTTGCAAAAATCCCCAAGCCAAGATGCAGAGAATTGAAACGAAATAGGTGAAAGGAAAATATAACTCCTTATCACCCAAATTCAAGTTATGTTTTTATGCCCCCAGACCATCAGGGTGTTCAGTAGTGTGATCCAAAGCATTTCCCAGAGTCTACATAGGGCAGATCTCAGCCTGCTTCTGTTCAAATGCATGTTCTTGTCTATTTTTGCTCTGTTCCCTGTTACAAGAAACTTTGTTTCTCAGTCCTCTAGCATCTCTGTGGCTTTGGCCGATGGGAAACACCCATGTGAAGAAAATGTTGAGGAGAGACGCCACAGTATGTCTCTTTTCCTCTCTGCTTTTGGTGGCATCTTGGCAGCATCTATGTGCCTCTTTGGGTCTATATCCTGTTGGAAAATGCCTCTCTTCATGGTCCCAGTATGGTTTCATCTTATACCTAGTGACCACAGCTCTCTATCTGGGGGCACAGTCCCCTCCTTGGGTTCCCCCAGCTGTAGGATAGCAGGGATTTCTTACTGTTGGCAATCTCTGGAATACCTCATCATCTCCTATTCAACAGCTTAGTTTTGTTTTTTTTTAATCATCTGAATAATCAGTTCCCTAGGTTCAATTCTATCTGTTTGAAATCCACAAATTGTTTCTGTTTTCAGACTAAATTTCAAATGACATATCATGTTTCTGCACAATGGGAGAATTTGTTTTTGTTTTTTTTTTTTCTTTTGGCCAGAAATTGTTTATATGTAAAAAAAAAAAAAAAAAGAGTAATCCAATCTATCTAGTTGAGGTAAAGGAGATTTATTGCAAATATACAAAGCTAATGAAATTTGAGATTTGTTACAAGTACACAGAAAAAGATGCTTGTTTTACTGTCTGCTCTGAGCAGACTTAACCCTCAGATGATAATATGCATAAGCAGATTGAACTAAGCCACAGCTGACTATTTTACTGAAATCCTAGGTCAACTTACGCAAGGCTGCTGGGGAAAACTCTTGCCTCTTTCCAGTCTTAGGTTAGTTTCAAGCAGTGTCTGGGCAAGAGGGGAAAATGTAGTTCTGTAACTACCTGATTTGTTACACCCTTAGACTGGACCAGAGACAGTGGAAGATGTAACAATAGGTCAGTGGTACCCAGAAGACCCTCCATAATACAGACTTATGTTCACTCTCAAATGACATCTTTTCTCTGCTGACTTAATTTTATTTCCTGGTGGCTCAGATGGTTAAGAATCTGCTTGAAATGTAGGAGACCCAGGTTCAATTCATGGGTCAGGAAGATCCCATGGAGAAAGGAATGACTACCCACTCTAGTCTGGAGAATTCCATGGATAGAGGAGCCTGGTGGGCTACAGTCCATGGGGTTGCCAAGAGTTGTACATGACTGAGTGACTAACACTTTCACTTTATTTTATTCTCTGTAGTTAACCCTCCCCATACTTCTTTCCAGGCCTTTTCTGTTTTATTTTCTTTTTACTTTATTTTCATGTTTTATTTTTTCTTTTTATAATATATTTGACATGGGGAAAGAACCCCGTGTCCAGGACAAAAAGAATGAGTAATGCACGTACCCTCCAGTCCATTTGGTCAATCTCCAGCTGTAACTGTGAGGTCTCATTTCATTTCATGTAACTTTGTTCAGTGTCCCCTTTATTAGTTCGACTGTTTCCATAAAGTGAAATACTTGAAAATATTCCTCAATATCTTGACTATATATATTTTATTTTTATCTGAACCTTCTTCATCTGACTATACTGCTTCCTCAGATTATGTTATAGGATGGGCAGAACCAGGGCATTCTAGGGAACCTCAGCAGCGGAAGTCTGTGGTTTTCAAGTGGTACCCCACGATGAATGTCTCAGCTCCCATCTGCCTCCTGTCCTGTTTCTTAATTTAGTAGATCTGATGGAGTCACAGTAGACAGACTGGTTTCAAAGTTGTGAGAAAGGGGCTGTCTATTTGATCACTCTCTCCTCATCTCTTAGTTTATTAATATGCCTGGTTCATAAGGGATTTGATCATGATCTTAGTATTTTACCTATTCCTTTCCCTCTAAGTTGTGGAGATTGACTTTTCCTCTCTATAAAAAGCAAAAATAAAGATACCAATGCCAATCATTTCAACACTAGGAGTAATATTACTTTTTTTAAAAATTATTTTTTATTTGGCTGCAGCACGTCTTAGCTGCGGCATATGGGATCTTTAGCTGTGGCAGGCAAACTCTTAGTTGCGGCAGGTAAACTCTTAGCTGTGACATGTGGGATCTAGTTCCCTGACCAGGGATTGATCCCAGGTACCCTGTATTGTGAGCCTGGAATCTTAACTACTGGACCACCAGGGAAATCCCTCAATAAGAAGAAATTACTACTTTTAATAAAAATAAGAGTTATTACAATACACTTCAGAAAATGTGGAATTTCAACTTGGTTAGCTGTCACAATCTTGCTGAGCACCTTTATTTTTCTTGGCCCTTCTGCACAGGTATTGTTGATCTAGGTATATCCTCCAAAATGCTGCCAAGAAAGAGACTCTAAAAGTGGTTGCCTCTAGTGGGGCTGATCTGTAGATTTAGAGTGCCTAAGCCCATAATGATCACAGTTTGTTTGGATCTGTTTTGAGGTTCTACAGAATTAGAAAGCCACTAATCAAAATTACTACTTTGGCTCCTTATTCATTGACCAGTCCATGTATGTTAAATAATTGCACAATCACTGAAGACCAAGGTAAGGGCATTGAGGCCTACTAATAACTGAACCATAGGTAGCAGGAAAGGTCCTGACATTTCTGCAGTATTGAACTCTGATAGAGGTGACACATGGACCAGGGTCCCAGGTAATGAACAGGGATCTAGGGAAGGTACCCTCCATGATTTCAGCTTTTGCTGAGATGCTACCCTCATAAGTCTTTAGACAGAATGTGAGGTCACTTTCCAGGTTATAAAAGCCTAATAGGTAACAGGGCAAAATGACCAGGTAGACGTGCTAGCGTTAATATTTATAATGGTAACATCAAGCTTGTTCATGTGGCTAACATTTCAATAGACTTTGGTGAGAGATTATGTGATAATTAGGGAATGTATATATATGTTTGTATGATATGATTTTCTAAAAGGTATTTGTAAAGGCAGGAGGAATAGAAACGCTTTCTGCATCAAGCTGTACAGTGTAAGGTGACTTCCTCACCTATCACTCCCACCCTCAATATTGGGGCTGGACTAGATGTGGCAGAATTTTGCCTGAATATGAGGTATAGATCATTTTATATCAATCACAGTAGAAATGGATTGTGATCCACAGGAATTTTATGTGTAGAAATAAAGGGACAATTTCTAGATAACAAGATATCCCTTAAGCATATTGCTGCAAAGTATTTTGACTGAAAGAAAACCCCCCTTGAAAATCAACTGATCCCTTGTCCTTACTAAAAATCAGCAATTAAGAGCAGTTTTTAGACAGGACCTGAGAATTTTTTTACTGAGTAACCAAGAATGTAGTATGTAAGAAAATGGAAATCTAAAGTCTATGAGAATCTTCATGGAACATAGAAAAAGGAGTAAAGGATGAGAAAGCAAAAATCTGAATTGTGTCAAGCCAGAGATAGTTTGCTTACCACATGACCAAAGGTGTTCACCAGCTTCTTATCAAGCTGCACTTCAATATTAGGAACAGACACCAGATAACATAATATTGTTTGTGGTAGATAATGATGTGTGCTTCTGCTTCTCCCTTTGTTTCCTGTGTGAGTTCAAATATTTGTGATTTATTAATTTTACTGTCTTTATAAAATTCTGAGTTAAGAAACCCATCCAAGTGTAGTTGAAAAGAGAGCTGGTGAGAGATCAGCACCAGATGATCCTGTGCGATTTCAGTGAGAACTCTGATTTTCAGAGTGCTAAGATCAGATTGCGTGCACACCCCAGAGAATGCTGCTGTATTGTGGCTGATTTCAGACTGGGTATTTCACAAGTCAGATATAGGAATCAAAGGAGAAACAAGTTTCTATTGGAACAAGTGTCTAGAAACAGCTGTAAATTATGGCCAAGGAGTCAATATTGGATGCTGTTTAAAGATAATCACACATAAACTTATCTGTGTGAAGTAGCCCAAACAACCTAGCTCAACCACTCAGTAACTTTATGACCTTAGATGGAGAGTTTATTCATTCTGTGACTTGGTTTCCCTGTTCTGTAAATGGGATGGGTATAATATTTCTTCATGGGTTGGGAGGATTTGATGAGATAGTTTAAGAAAAACAATTGGAAAATGAGTTCAATAAATATTTACTAGTGTTAATTATTAATGTTGACAATAATCACATCAATAATCTCACTAAAATAAGGGCTAATAAGAAATTAAAACTACTGAATATGAGTTTGAAAGCACGGCTTTTAGTCATGACTCTAACAATTATTGGAGAAGGAAATGGCAACCCACACCAGTATTATTGCCTGGAAAACCCCATGGACAGAGAGGAGCCTGGAAGGCTATAGTCAATGGGGTCACAAAAGAGTTGGACATGACTTAGCAACTAAACAACCACTGACATTATACCCTAAGCAAATTATAGAATTTTAGGGCTGGAATGTGAAAGTGATTTTGAGATTACCTTATTCAGTTCCCTCAATTTATGTGAAGTAATCGAGGCCAGAAAATTTTTGCTCAAGGTCACTCAGTTAGTGGGTAGTAGCCTGAATTATAGTCTTTGGCCTCTCTTCAATAAACTTGGCCCTTTATTTCTCCATGTGAAGATCAAAGTATTGAACCGTATTAATTTCACCCCACATTCAATGAAAATATAGATTGTTTTTAAAACTTGAAAGCTTCAGTTTTAATTAATTTTATTTAAAAATTTTTAAAATTTAATTTTCATTTTATATTAAAGTATAGTTGATTTACAGTGTTGTGTTATAGTTTTGGGAATACAACAAAGTGATTCAGTTATACATATATATATCTATAAACATATATATTCAGTTATATATATATATAATTCTTTTCCCATATAGGTTATTTCAGAATATTGAGTAGAAGAGCTCCTTGTGTTATTCAATAGATCCTTGTTGATTATCAATTATATATAGTAGTGTGTATATGTTAATTGAGATTAACATATTAGTTATTTTAAATTATTAATGTATTCAACAGATATTTATATCTAAATCCGAACAAATGCATATTCTGTAACAGAATTCCTCTCATAGGTATGTATCCTACAGAAATGTGTAAAGCAAAAGATGTTCATAAGAGCACTATTTCCATTAGCTCAAAACTGGAAACTACCTGAATGCCCTTTGGCCATTGAGAGAGGAAATAAACTGGTACCTTCACACGGTGGCATGTGGTTCAGCGAGGAGCATGAGTGACCTGCGGCTATACACAATAGTGATGCATCTCGCCAGTGTAACGTTGAATGAAAAATCATACACACAGCATTTCACGTTGTGTAATTCCATTTATAAAGAAGCCAAACATAAGCAAAACTAGCCTATGCTGTTAGAATTAGGGATAGTGGTTACTCTTGGAAGGGGTAGTAAAAAGTGAATTAAAGGGTTTCTGAGGTCCTGGTAATGGTTTATTTCTTGCTCTGGGTTCTGCATAGATGTGCTCAGATTATGACATTTTATAGTTTATACCTATGACATGCGTACTTCTCTGTATGTATGTTATACCTTAGTAAAAGACAAACAGTAAAAAAAAAAAAATTTTTGAGTGTCATGTGTTGTCAGCCACTAATCCAGGTACTGAGGAAAAATATAATGAACATACCTGACAATGGTCCTGCCCTCATGAAGGCTGTTTTTAGTGTGGAATGGAGGAGATGGATGAATGCAGAGAAGGAAAACTGATGTTATTATAGAACTGTAGCTGGTCAGTGATCACTGTATTAAGTGGCTCCTAGTAGCTGTCTTTTTTGTCTTCCAATTTCTGATCGACATCATCTTTCATTCTGTTGCTAAGTCCTTCTTTTAAATATTATTACCTTTTAAAATCTGTAATGCTTCTTTTCTTGGCTGTCTGCTGATTTCCAAGTGGTTTTAGTCTCATTTTTCATCAGTACATTAATGGACATACGCCAGTTACCACAGAGTATTCATTTCTGATAAAGGAATAGAAACACAGCAAGCTAGAAAAACTTGCTACGGCTGCCAGTGGTGTATGGGACCTATTACAACCGTGTAAGTAACCTCAGCAGCGATCTGTTTACAAAGGAAAGGCCATTTGTTTTCTAAGATCTATTGCCCATTTAGTGACCTCACCGACAGATGTAACAATATTCAATATTATTGTCACATGTTTCCAAAGTTGTACTTTAATTGCCTTTCAGACAAAAAGATTGCTTTAATTATTATGCCTAATTGTGCAGAGAGAACAATTGCAAAAGCCAAGATATGCATTGATGTTCCAGTGTGCTTTTATGGAGTAAATGAAGTCCAAGAATCAAAAGAAAAATGCTGAGAAAACAGATGAGGAACTCTTTGGGAATGTGCAAAGGCTTTTATTGGGACCACATAGAAGGGCCCTAATAGAGGCAAAGATACTAATTAGAGGGGAGAATACAGTTATTTTTGTGTCAAAATGTCCCTGTGGACTGAGGGGCTACAACTCTAGCTTGATTCTCTTTTTTTAAGTTGGAGTGTAGTTGCTTTACAATGCTGTGTTAATTTCTGCTATACAGCAAAGTGAATCAACTGTATGTATACATACACCCCCTCTTTTTTTGGATTTCCTTCCCATTTAGGTCACCACAGAGCTTTGAGTAGACTTTCCTGTGCTGTACAATAGGTTCTCATAAGTTATCTATTTTATATGCAGTGGTATATATATGCCAATAGCTTGGGTTTTTAATGAGGTTAATGGTATTACTTAATTTAAAGTTTTATGAGCACAGTACTACATAATAATGGTTCCTTTTGTGGGACTTATGGTGAACATGTTTTCAGCTGTTATCCCAACCCCTTGTTTTCTGGTAGTTTTCCCTGCCTCTCATCTCAGTCTGTAGTGGGTGTGTTGTCCCTGTTAGCCATTTTTTCCACGGCGTGATTCTGTCCAGAGGTTACTCCTGATTAGAGGAAGGGAAGAGCTCCCACTTCAATTAGAACACCTTTCTTTCATTATGGTCACAATTGGTTGATCAAGAGGTGAACCACTTTTTCAAGTATGGTCAATTCCTTCTCCAGGAATCTTAGGTTGGATCTTAGAAAAGTTGGTTCCTCTTTGGATGGTATGGACATGTGTTTGCTGCTGCATGCATGTGCTAAGTCACTTCAGTCATGTCCAACTCTTTGCAACCCCATAGACTGTAGTCTGCCAGGCTCCTCTGTTCATGGGATTCTCCAGGCAAGGATCCTGGAGTGCGTTGCCATTTCCTTTTCTGGAGGATCTTCCCGACCCAGGGATTGAACCCACATCTCTTACATCTCCTGCACTGGCAGGTGATTGCTGTTAGTAGTCATCTTTTTCTGTGATGGGCCTTTCTTGAAAATGGAAATAAATGATGTAGACGCACAGTGGGAAGCAAAGTTGGGAGGTGAGTGTGCTTGGGGTCATTCTAGTCCCTGAGTCCTGTCCACTCATGGGGCCCAGGGGGCATTTCTGTTATTGGATTTCATGAGAATATTAATTACCCTGGAATGGCAGAGTGGGTTTTTGCACTTGCAAACAACAGCCCTACCTACTACAGTTTCCTTATTTTCTTTACAATGACCCTTTTCTGCAGACAATAGCCTGTGGGTTATTACTATACAATTCAGTAAGTCAACTCAACTCCCTTTTGGATTAAAATAAGTTTTAAATAAATACACTGATAAACAAAGGAATACATAAATGCCTGTTTTAGAAATCCTAAGAAGGGCTTCAATTTCATTTCACATTTGAAATTATATTTTACTGAATGATGACTACTTTTAGAAACCATTCCATTTTAAAGCTGAAAGGGATCTCTACTCTAGATTTTTTTTTGGGGGGGCGGGGTGCTTGGGAAAACTGGAGCCCAGGGAAGTCAGCAGAGCTACCTAGATTTTGTGGTTCACCAGTCCTAGTAGGACTTTTCTATTTGGGATAGTAAACAGATTGTACATAGATCACTGGAGATTCTGAGCCTAAAGGTAGAGAGCTAAATTCCAGAGTAAATGGAAGCCTGGGAGCATGGGAGCACTAGGAAGAGTGCCTGGAGAGTACAGCTGTGAATTCAATGCTGGTTCCAAAACACCAAACTTCATCCCATGCCCTCTGTGGCCTGACCCATCATACTTCTGTGTTTTAGCAAAGACCTCAGAAATCTGCATTTTGCAGTTGCTGTCTCCTTCTTTCTATCTTCAAAACTCAGAACTCTTACTTCACTCCAGCCTCCTTGGAGGAACCCATAGGTTAGGACGATATGGAAGACCATTTTGAGAAGATATCTTTGTTACCAGCTGTCAGAGATCAAAGAAAGACATAGTTTGTTGAGGCTATAGACAGGATGTGGACCAGGATGCACTTTTGGGAGAATATGGTCTTTTTCAAAAGATATATAAATCACGGAACTCTGAATAATGAACTCATCTAGTCAGAGGTGAAGGAGAACTAACTAGATATTTGTACATTTTCTGGGTGGCAGAGGACACCTGTCTGAATTTCAGTCCATTGCTTAGGTGGGCAAATAAGTTGTCGTCTCCATACCTCAATCAGTTCATCTTTTTAAAGGGGAAATTGGCTAATATACACAGTTGTATGGTTTAAGTGAGAGAAACACACACATAAAATTTAGCACAGGAAGCCTCCATTGTAAGTTAGCTATTAAAACTGGGAGAGAATAATTTTTAAAAAGGTAAGATCATGAGTCTCACGGAGATATGAAAAGAATGCGTGTTTAAGATTTTGCTCAACTCATTTTTAAATAAGAATAACGGTTTCAAAGTGGAGAATCCATAGAACAGATTCATTGCTAGACCAGGAATATTGAAGTTAATTGCTCTAAACAGGGCATACACAGTTTTCCACTAAAGGTGCTCAGTAATCTTTTTTGCTGATTCCAAATTTCCTGGCATTGCTGTAATTATTATTAATTCATCTTAGCTGAGTTGCCCCATTCATGCCCGCTTATCAGGAATGACTCTACTTCTGACATATCATAAATCTCATGTGCCTAAAACCCACATTTACAGTGTAAATAGTCCTGCCCATTCCAGGTAGATTGTGCAATAGAGTTCCACTATTACAACCCCTATTATCAAGGCTTCAAGTCTTGGCCATAACTTACCAGCTTGGCTTAAAGTCAAAGGATGAAAAATATGTCAAGGCTTAAATAAGAAATAAAAGCGGAAGTGGTCATACTGGCAATTTACCACTTTAGAAAATGTCTAGGGCTATGAAAACTAAATCCACTGTTGGCAGTGCACGCTCAAGCTAGAAAGTCTATTTGGTGTGGGAAACAGTACTCAACCTTTCATTTTCAGCAATTTAATCAAATCACTCCTGCTCTCTCAAATATTTATTTAGCCTCCTATAATTTATGGTAACCATGGCACTTAGTATTACCCAGGTGTTAAATCTAATACAAAAAAGGTAAAAAGAATAGTAAAGAAGTATCAAGTGATGCCCAGGGGAACTTATTAAGTGTATTTCATTTAAATAATCCAATTCCACGAATTGAGGCAGAATTCTTAGAAAAAAGTACAACTTGAAAGAACTTGGCTTAAATTGGAGCAGGCATTTCACCTCCAAGCTGCTCAGATCATTAATTTTAATAATTTCTGTTGCATACTCCGTGGGTAGACTGCTTTATAGTTATTTCGGTGGTTGTTACCTACTGCTGTTCTGTGATATAATCAGATGAATATTAGGATCACCATTTGAAAGAGTCACAAAGGAACCAGTGACTTGTGCAAGGCCATGGGCAAGACCAGAGATGCACTGTTTTAGTTCAGCTAATTCTTATCTCCCTTCTACAAAATCCTGAGGTTTCTTCTGCTTAGAAACAGATCGTTCTGGAGGTGAGCAATGGCACCTGGAGGTCCGCCAGTCCTCCAGTCTCTCCTGCTCAGAAATCACTGAGTTTCAAACCTTCTTCTCCAACAGCCCCCAATTCCATGCCTCTTCCTGGGCTCAGCTTGTGAATTTCTTTCATGGTTGCCATTTCATCACACCTCCTAACCTGTTTAGAAGAGGAGGATTCATCCAGAAGCACACCAGGTCTGCCGGTGTGGACTCATGCTTCAGGCTATGCAAAGAAGTAGAAGGATCCAGGAGACTGGACTCGAGGTCTGACTTTGCCACTGTGTAATTGCATGCCTTTGGGCTAATTTAAAAATTTTATCCTGAGCACTTTTACACCATGTGAGCTAATTTAGTAGGAGAAAAATGACTGTAAGGAATGTTCTAATACTGATATGCTAATATTACAGTGTAGAGAGCATAAGCTTTGGTGGTTCAGAACTTGGCTGTGTCCTTTAGTAACTACTACTTCGTGAATTTAGAGAATCACTTAATGTCTCTGAGCCTGTTTCTACACCTGTAAAATGATGATACTACATCATGGGGGTTGCTATAAGGACGTTGTTGTTTAATTGCTAAGTTGTGCGTGACTCTTTTGCATCTCCATGGACTGTAGCCTACCAGGCTTCTCTGTCCATGGGATTTTCCAGGCAAGAATACTGGAATGGGTTGTTGTTTCCTTCTCTAAAGGATCTTCCTGACCTAAGGATTGAACCCGTGTCTCCTGCATTGCAGGTGGATTTTTCTTTCTTTTTTTTTTTTTACCACTGAGCCACCTGGAAAGCCTATAAAGATAGTCTGCAATATGTTTAATGTGTTGGAACCAAATATATGTGCACTAAATGATAACTATTATTTTTACATATTATATCAGGACAGAGCCCTCCCCCAAATAAGTGTTCTTATTTTTCCTTCTAATTTTACATCCAAATATTGGAAAAAGGAGAATGGGAAAGTTCAGATATATTAAATGGCATGCTACTTTTCTTTTTTTAACCATACAAACTAGGTTATTTATTCATTTAGGTGACATTTATCCGTATATTAGGTAAGCATATATTGGTGACCCATGGCACATATTCTGTCTCACGGTAGGGTTTATAATATATCTCCTGTTTACGTGAAATTCCTTCTCGAGTGGTGTTTGTGCAGAGAGTGCGAAATGATTTTGTTGGTATCTTCAGCAAAATCTGGACCATTCACTCAGATTCAATAGTGCAGAGAAATATTATTTTCAAGATAAATAAGAAGCAGCAGCTTGCACTAGAAAGAAAGATGAGATGGTCTTTCTGCATTCACCTTTCACACTGGTTGTGAGTGAGTCCCAGAATGGTCACTGAACTTGCTCGGGGCTCTGTTCCGCTTCTGCTGTGACTTGTCAAACCAGATAGATCCTGATGGTAGTTCCGTAGAGGCATTGCTGAGTCTATGCTAATTAGAAATCAGTTACTAAAACTTGAGGAATTCTGATGATCTGTGTTTTGGATTCTACTGTTTCCCTTCATTAAGACAGAAACCAAGAATATTTACAAATAGTATTGCTGACAACAGCACTGGTGTGTCTGTATTTTAAACCCATTGGTTCACTTAGACTCAAAGCAACACATGAGATAAGTGTTCCTGTTCTCTTCCTTTGATGATCAAGGAGTGTGTGTGTGTGTGTGTGTAAGAACAGTCTGGGTCTTGTTCCAGTGTGTTCATACTCCTGCAACTTTGCTGTTCCAGCCATGCTCCACCTGCTTCTATTTATCCCAAGTCCATTAATGCCACAATAACATCAAGAGCTCTGCCTGGATGAAGCCTACAAATATGCCTCAGGATAATTCAAATAATTGATGCTTAATTAATAAGTCAAAGAATTACTGACTTTTAACACATAGAAATGGAAAATCTTTCCACTGGTCCCGAAGATGACTTTTTCTGAACAGTCCACAAAGAAGGTAATTATTTCCCCTAAGCTTTGGGATAATGTATGGAAAAATTGATTTGACAATTTTTCCAATTAAAAATATTAAAATAGTTTCAATCTTATTACAAAAGCAAAATATATTTACTATGGAAAATTAGAAAATAAGTCTAATTCTACTAACTTCATAAGACCTTTGGTGATATTTAATGCATACCAGGATGCATTGTGTTTGGCCACCTGAGATTGTGGCAGGATATTCATCTTTTAAGGCTTTCTCTCCCCCTTAATCTGAATTTGACCTCAGAAGCTTTCTCAACATAGTGCTTTGTGTGATCCATAATCCTTGATCACAGTTGTTCAGTTGGTTGATACCTGTTGTCCATCTCTTGTTCCTTTCCAAAGCCTTTGCTCTTGCCCAGCTATTCATATATACATGTATTTTGATAAAACTTAACTTATTTTATGGAGCTTCCATGATGGCTCAGACAGTAAAGAATCTGCCTGCAATGCTGGAGACCTGGCTTCAGTCCTTGGATCAGGAATATCTCCTGGAGAAGGAAATGTCTGCCCGCTCCAGTACTCTTGCTTGGAGAATTCCATGGGCAGAGGAGCTGTGGCTACAGTCCATGGTGTCGCAAAGTGTCAGACACGACTGAGCAACTAACACTTACTGGCTTCAAAACAATCAACTGCTTTATGAATGTGATACCATCCATCCTGTTTTCTGTAAAAGGTGCAACTCTTGCACACCAAGTCAAAGAATTTCTCCACAGCTTCAGGGAACAGTGAGATAAAGGTAGGAAGTTTCAAAGACTTAAACAGACAATCACAGAAACCGGCTCTGCAAATGAACTTTAATTTGAATAGTTTAAATGCAAAATTGTCAAAAGGAGACTATTGTGGTAAAAATACTTAATACCCAATATTTCGTGTTAAGCCTGTGTGCTTTCCAAATAAGGTGTCCCCTGTCCTTCTAAATTACTGAGTGTAAAAGCTGTAATGTTATATGTTCCCGAGGGGCAGAGAGTAATTCAGACATGAAGTAATTTTAATAGAAATCATTCCTCTTTTCTTGGCAAGAGAAGAATTTCAGTAGGAATTTTTCAAAATTACAAAATATCCTTCCCTGGGGAATTCATGCCGCCACTTAGCAGATTTCTCATTTCATTTAACACAAATATTTTGATCCTCAAGGGGAAGTCTGCTCAGTTACAGTTTCTGCATTACTGTCTCCCAAAGATAAATGAGGTGCTTTTCTCCAAAATGGACACAGGAGAGGTAAGGTGGGAGGAAAATGATAGAAATCCCAGGAAGAAATTTCTAACAAAACAAATCATTTACCTTAAAAATGGAAGCATCCTCTGATTCCTATGTCATTTTCTTCTCAGAATGTTTTCAAAGAGGAAAGATACTATTTTTCTTGAGAAAGCTAGCCTGAAGGAAAATGAGATGAAGAAAATCTTGTGAAACAACTGAGAGTTTCTTCTCTCTTATCAGTTCAGGTGGATTGCAGTGGTCTCCTGGGTGGGAAGATGGGTGAAGAAGGGATTTTGAAGTTTACTCTGGGTTTAACTAGAAAGAGCTCTCTGACTGACTATCGGGGTCTGCTGGAGAGTTGTCAGTGAGGATGCTTTCCATTTGGCCCTGGGTACATGATGACTCTAGCAGTGTCAGCCCACCTATGAGGAAGGTGTGACCTGTTCTCGGTGTCTCTTCCCAAACGTCTTCTGCCCTCAAGATCTTCTGAAACTTAGTACTTACTAAACCTGCCCTTCCTAACCAGCATGAGAAATTCTAGTTTGTCCAATGGATAATTCCATTGAGATTCCACTCTTTGCCAGATAAGAAGAAAAGGAATTTCTCAGATTGGATGATAAGTTGCATCATCAGTGAGTTGTACCATGTATGTCAGTCATCTCGTAGAAAAATTTGAGTTTGAATTTGGTGGTTATAATGTCAGGCAGCATGAGGTGGCTAGGAAAAATATTTGGAAGTGTGTAGCTGTTTCTATCTTCATCCAAGTGGGCATCTTCCTATTCTCTTTCTCTAAGAGATTGACATTGCTCTTAAGATCAATTTAAATATCACATTTTGGTGATGAAACCATTACTTTCTTCGAGGGTAAGTGGTTGTAAGGCTTTCAGTGAGTGTGTTAGTCACTTAGTCATGTTCAACTCTTTGTGAGCCCATGGACTGTTGCCCACCAGGCTCCTCTGGAGTTGGCAAAAATACTGAAGTGGGTTGCCATTGAAGAAGGCACTTAATAAGCTTTCAAGTAAACATAGATGTTTACGAATAAACTTAAGTAGCGCTTCTGTGGTCCTTCAATACCAGGCTTATGTCAGGTCTTAGGAAGGTCATTTAGCTGTACTTCAGTGAAAAACTTAAATACTAAAATCCTGAGAACATGGCCCATGTACATCTTTTCGTTATTTTATCCAGGATGATCACAGTGGTTGGATACACAGTTGGTGATCAATGAATGTTTTTGCTCCAGCAGTCCTAAAATGTTAGAAAGACTAAGGGCAGCTGTTTAAATGATTTGTCAAAAGCTCTGCTTCATGACATGTTTATCATGGATTCATGCTTGTTACAAAAATTCAGGGTCAGGAATAGTTCTAAGATACAATTGGTCAGATGTCACAGTGATCTTTATTTCCTAATAGAATATTAGAAGTTTTGTTGCCTGAGGGATTGACATCAGTGTCCAGGGTAATTGCCAGATGTTTTGACATTAGGTTTCAAGCCCTTTTGGAGGAGAGGATAAGCAGCTCTCTAAAACCACAAGCTGATGTTAAAAAAATACAATTATTTTTTGAAATGGAGTTTTTATGACCACTTAAGCTCTAAGAATTGTTTAAAGCTATATAAAAAACACACCATAGTATCACTATTTTAAATTAGCCTTCAAGTCAGCCTCTTTGTAAGGAAACAGTTTTTATTAGGCCAATAACCTTTCCCTTCTTCTTTATCTTTTGTTTTGACTATGTTAGGTCTAGCAGAAGTCACTCCAAAGTCAAGTACATCATTTGATCCCTGTACTAATGAGACCAGTGTTAAATTTCCTGGGGCCAATTTCAGGGTAACCAAGGGCTCACCTAACTGATCGTTCTTTGTAAATATGTTCCATGTGACAGGTGTCCTTGAGACATGGGCCATGAGAATATAGCTAGATTAGTATAAACCCATCTCAACTACTAAAGAACTAATATTTGCATTATTAGTTAGTTATTGATATTAATGTTTATACTAAGAGCTAGCATATTCTGAGTGCCTACTATGAGACAAACTCTGTGCTAAGCATTTTACATGTAATCCTCACAACAGTCTTATAACATAAGCAATTCCACTCTATAGAGGAAAAAATTAGGCTCAGAGGTGTTAGGTGACTTCCCTAAGATCAGATTGCTATTAAATGAAAGACAAAATATTTGAAATCAGGTTTGTCTAACTTCAAACTCACCCTCTTTCCTTTGTGCCAGACTGCTTCCAGTAATATCATTTGTATAGTAATTCGTAACTGATAAAAGACTTCTTCATTTATTTTTAGTCTCATTGAGTCTGAGGATTACTCATTAGGGATGTGATCTTTGTCATTGCCTAATGAAACAGGAAACTTGTTCAGGTTCATGCAACTGGGGAAAAAGCAAGCTGGACATGGACCCCAGGGGCTCTAACTTTTTATTTTGTGCTATTACCATAACATCAGAGATACCCAAGGCTTCAGGGGCAGTGTGTGTCCAGTGTCCACCACTGACCTTTTCCTTTGAGGTGTGATTTGCCCTGAGCATCAGAAGACTTACCCCAACTTAGAAAGAGTTTATCAGATGTGCTGCTTGAGGCTTTTCTTCCACAATCCCTACCTTCCTAGAGTTTATACAAATGCAACACCTAAGCATATTTATAAAGCAATCTCATGGAAATGAGTAAGCAATTCATATATGTGAACCCAGTGATAAATAGATGAGTAAACATATACAGAGTTACAAAAATTATTAAGCATAAAAAGGACTCAATGACACTTTATTCTCAATGCCTAAGCTGACAATTTTGATTCCCTGTAAACTATAGTCATTTCTAAGATAGATAAAACTGCTATTTATACTTGGCATAAGGGAAAGATCTGGAAGATTGTAGTATAATTAGACAAAAGCTGAAAGATTTTGAGTGGGCCTAAGAAAAATGATTGGTTCTTTGATCAGTGACTTTTATTAAAGTGAGCTGTTCTAGGGCAGGGGACAGGTTTTGTTTTAAATGTCTTCTTACGACTTCACCTCCATTGTCTAGTGGTGCATAAAAACAGAGTTCATAACCAAGCAGTCCTGGATGAGCTTGACATCATTTGTTTACTTCCTGAATTAAAAACAGAATGAAAGATATATGTACATTTCTCCAGAGAGTCCCTAGATTTCACTGGATCCCTGGAGTATATAACTCTGCAAAACAAATTAGCCTATAATGACCCTTCATCCTGAAAGCAAAAGAAAGTGAAAGTCGCTCAGTTGTGTCCGACTCTTCGCAACTCCATGGACTAAAGCATGCCAGGCTTCCCTGTCCTTCACTATCTCCTGGAGTTTGCTCAAACTCATGTCCATTGAGTCGATGATGCTATCTAAACACCTCATCCCTTCTCCCTCTTGCCTTCAATTTTTCCCAGCATCAGGAAGAGAGAAGGTGATGCCAGTAAGGAGGGCTGGGGTTCACATCAGGTTGGTGGGGTTCACATCACCTTGTCTGTCCACAGTGGTAGGTGGCTGAAGAGTGGACTTACCTGGGGACAGAGAGCCTAACCATATCTAGGGACCATAAGCTAAAGGAGGAAGCCAGGTTGTGTCAGCATCTCCCACAGGCAGCGACCCTCAGGGGTCCTCTGAAGAAGTAACAATATACCCACAAGAAAGAACCAGGAGTTGGAAACTGGATGCATGGTGATACCTAAATGCTGCTCAGAGGAACAAGCAGCAGAAATATGACAGAATTCCTTACCACGGACGTGTGGATGGTCCAGTTATATGAATAAGGGTTTATGGCCTCAACAGAGCCAAATAAAGACTAACCAATGAAAAATAATAGGGCTCCTGTTCTAAGGATCCTTAAATTCCCTCTATACTGGGAATTGTCAGGATTGGTCTCCCAAGTCTAGAACGAGACTGAGTTCAAAGTGGGTGGGGATGGTAGGGCTGCATCGCAACGGGGTGGACAGATCCTTATCCCATCGACAGACGTTCTGTGCTTGCATTGTGTGCTCACTGGTCTTGCAAAGAAACCCTGGACAAGATAAAAGGGTCTCACCTCACATTCTATCAATAGCACCAGAGGGAGCCTTCATTTCCAAAGGTAATTGCCGCAAACGTGTTACACAATATCATTCATTACTTGCTAGGACTGAGTGTTGAAAGTCCATTTCACAAGATAATGAAGTTGTTTCCCAGGACTAAAATAACCGGTTATCTGACTCTTAGGTTCATCCCACATTAGATGTATTACACACACAACTGTCAAAATAAATAACTTACTTGGGATGTGTCAGAGCTCACAACAAGCTGATGAGAAATGTGTAGGGTTGTGGAAAGCAAATCAGAGAGGCTGAGTGAGTGAGGAGAAAATAATGGTCCGTGTCAGCAAAGGGATGGCCCAGCGTGAGAGATGAAAGCCTGGTGAGATTTTAAACTGCCCACATGCCCATTCCTGCAGGTTTCCGTGAACAAATAGGGCCACATGTGGTCACACCAAAAATATCAGCATGAAATGAATTCCCGGCTGCAGTGGTGTCTCATGAAGCTGGGTCTGTAATTTACAAAGGTGACAGCCAAAGCTGTAAAAATAAAATGGGAGTTTTCAATCAGGTAGCATGAGACAAGTGGGGGGAATCATGTACTCACTGGCAAGATACATTTTTATCAGGCAACAGGTGTCATTCAAAAAAAAAAAAGTGATTGGACAGCCAACTCCAAACAGAAAAAGTTGCAGAGGATTTGATGTCTTCCACACTGAATGGGAAATTAACTTTTAAGCAAGTTTAGGGAATATTCAGAGTAGCTTTCAAGTAGAAATGATGATACTAGGGAGGCATGGGAAAACCAGATGAGGATGATGGTGATGATGATGGTGATGATAAAAGAAGAGAAAGAGGAGGAAAAGAAGCAAACCTTGCCCAAGCCAGCTAATTAAAAAGTGAAACATGACATATACACAGTATTCACATAAAAGTAAGCTCAATTAAAGAAGGTGATAAGGATGGGGAAATGAACATGAGTAAATATTCCGGGTTTGGCAGTGTTCTTTCAATGGCAGCAGTCATCTGTCTCCCGTGTCATCGTTGAATAATATTGTGTAATGAAATGCCCTGAGTGGCACTAGTAGTTTGCAACTGTCACTGGTGCGCATCTAAGAGCTCCAGTTTGATGGAGCATCATTCAAGCCAGTGGCCATGTGGAGTGCCCCTGTTCTGTCCATCTTTGGGCTGACAGGATCTGAGAATTCATTGAGCATAGGCAGTTGGTATAAACATTTGAGGCCCAGGTCCCCTTCCTAAATTCTGCCACTTTCCCTTCTCTCAGCCAGGCCAAACCCAGTCTTGGCAATTTTGTGATTCAGCTATCAGAATCTTCACTTCATCAAAGAGAGAGAAGATAATTTCTGGAATAGAAAGCTAAAGGAGGGCTAATGAGTCCATGCTAGGATTTGTTTTTTCACCTTCAATAGCAGGGTTTTTATGAGCAGTGCTATTACACTGAGTAAATAGAGTCGTAGGAGTGAAGAAAGAATCATGGGCTTTGTGGGCAGCGGACTGTGAAGTCCATTCCTGCCTACTTTGAACAGATTGGTTAATCTTGCTTAAACCTGTGTCCTTTTGGAGAACACTTTATGGAGATTACATTAATGATCACCTTTACTGAGAATGCTTCCCAGGTAGCTCAGTGGTAAAGAACCCACCTGCCAGTGCAGGAGATGTGGGTTTGAGCCCTAGGTCAAGAGGATCCCCTGGAAAAGGAAATGGCAACCGATTCCAGTATTCTTGCCTAGGAAATCCCATGGACACAGGAGCATGGTGGGTTGTAGTCCATGGGGTCACAAAGAGTTGGACATGATTGAGCAATTGAGCACACACAGATTACTGAATATGTTGTAAATTAAAACGTGCCTTTATTGAGTAGTTAGGCCTTGTGTTAAAGCATCTACAGTATCTCAATTAAACTTTTGTTGTTGTTTAGTTACTAAGTTGTGTCCAACTCTTTTGTGACCCCTTAGACTGTAGCCCTCCAGGCTCCTCTGTCCATGGGATTTCCCAGGCAAGAATACTAGAGTGGGTTGCAGTTTTCTTCTCCAGAGGATCTTCCTGACCCAGGGATCAAACCTGTGTCTCCTGAATTGCAGGTGGATTCTTTACCACTGAGCCACCTGGCAAGCACCACTTAAACCTTACATAATCTTAAGAGATGGTAACCATAATTCTCCCTATTTTTCAGATGAAGAGGCTAAGAGAGAAGGACCTTGTGGGAGGTCATAGAGCTAGTAAGTGGTAGAACCGGGATTTGATCTAGGTGTGGCGTCAGACTCCATGCTTTTAACATCCACATAAAATGCCCAGTTCACCGCTGAAAAATGGTGACTACTTAATAAATAGCACTTCTGTTATTACAGCTACCTTAAATCCATTCTGGGACAAGGAGGATGTAAATAAATGACTTTATTTATAGTCTATAAATAAATAGTATTTACTGTTGTTGTTTGGTGTCTCTTTGATCAAACAAAGGACGTGTCAAATGTCCTTTTAGCTCTCATAGACATTTTGCCAAGAGAATCATGAAGACTTTGACTTTACAGGGAACAAAATCAAATGGTAAGAGTGATAGGGAAAATTCTTTTATCTAAAATGGCACAGAGAAATCTGTAGCTCTGGCTGCTACTCAAACTTCAGGTTCCTCGAGGAGGCTGATATTTTCTGCTCTGATACTAGAACATGTGTAAGGCCAGGCACTGTTGGAAAAATGAAGTGCTTGATTAGATTTGCCAAGGACTCTCTTTAACAAACTCAATAGTATTATGATAGTTCAAATAACATCACATTTGATCCCCAGTGAAAAGCTTCTGTTTGTTGGCAAAATTGAGACATACAAGATTTCAGAAAGAACACTGAGTTGCCTGCTGCACTCCAAGTTTTCTGGGACTCGATTTGCTTAGATATTTATTTCCTTCTGTAATTGTCCTTTCTGGCATGAGAAATCAGAAACACATTTAAAGGAGATAGTTTATCAGAGAAAGCTCCTATTAAAATTGTATGCTTAATTTGTTAATTAGGTGGATAAGAATGACTGAGGTCTGGCCAAAAAAGATTTTTATTTTCTTCTTTTCAAAGAACAGTGGGAAAATAGGCCAGGTGATTAGCAATCTATTTTTAGGACTTGACAGGTCAGTTTTATTCCTAGGAAGAAAAAGGGCTTAATCTATTTGTAGAACTTGATCCTAGCCCAGAGCCATTTGTCACTGCAAGTTAAAAACCTCCGTGTTAACTTCCTGCTTTAAACAGCCTGGACTAATCCCTCTGGAAATCCAATCTTTCTACCTCATCACCAGATGGCACCAAACATCTTTGGGGGAGGGGAGAGAGGTGAATGGTAATGTTTACTTTCTGGTGTTTCATCTAAAAAATATATTCACTTAACATGCTAAATGCTGAGGGAATAAAATGTACAGAGAAATTGAATCAATTTCCATGTTAAGCAGTTCTGCTGCATTCCTTGTCCCGGCCCTAGATCAATTTCATAGTTTCTAGAAGATTGAATCTGATAATCCTAGGAAAAGAGAGTCTTTCTAGAGTCACTTTTTATCGTGGTAAAATGTACATCACATAAAACTGATTATTTTAACCATTTTCAGCATACAGTTCGATGGTGTGTGCATTCTATTGTAGTGTTTACATCTGCAGTGTTGTACAACCATGATCACTATTTCCAGGGAAATTTAATCATCTCAGACAAAAACTGTGTACCTATATAGAGTCACTACTAAATGAAATCAGATTGAGAAAGACAAATATCACATGATATTGCTTATATACAGAATGTAAAAAAATTATACAAATGAACTTATTTGCAGAACAGAAACAGACTCACAGACATAGAAAACAAACTCATGGTTACCAAAGGGGAAAGGGGAGGGATAAATTGGGAGTTTGAGATTGATATATACACACATTAGTATATTTCCAATAAGGACCTACTGTATAGCACGGGAACTGTGCTCAATATTCTGTAAATAACATAAATGGGAAAAGAATTTGAAAAAGAATAGACATATATACATGTGTAATAGAATCATTTTGCTCATAATCACTGGAACTGAGTTGAGGGTATGTGGGACCTCTCTGTATTATCTTTGTAAATTTCCTACGTTTCAAGAATCCCTTGAAACAAATACAACATTTTTAATCAACTATAGCCCAATATGAAATAAAAGTTTAAAAAAAACTATAAAAGTTAAAAAACTTATTTTTTAAAAATAATAATAAATTTTTTCCAAGCCTCATTCTTATTTCCACTTATGGCCACACTGATGTTAACATTCTGTATCCAGTATGTACATTTGAGAGCATTCTTAAATCTTTAAAGTTTGGTTATAAAGTAGCTCCTGGCCATCAAACTCAGCAAAACAAGAGTCTGTGATTTTCCTCTCTTCCCATTGAACATCCAATAAAATAATTGATCATGTGTACATTCAACATTCCTGTGCTTCTTCTGTGTTGTGTACCATAAGTATTGCCACTTTAGTGATAAACATGTGTAAGATAAGATTTTTACCCTCCAGCAGCTGACGTGGTGGAAATGACTTTTAGCCAAGTTATTATTTTGAATATAATAGGAAGACAACACTGCGACATATTAATTTACTGAATGCCAGTTAACTGTGCTTGATACTGCACAAAATATGTGACTTGAGTTCTTACAAGAATGACCAGGGAGGTGTAGGAAATGGCACTTCATGTGGGTGATATTCAAGAGACAGAAACAAAAGTAATCTTTAGAAAATTTGAAGAAGGATGGATTGGAATTGGGAGATCAGTTAGAAAGCAATGGCCACAGTTCTTGCAAAAGATAATACAGAAACTTACAAAGATAATACAGAAACTTACAAAGGTAATACAGAGAGGTCCCATGTACCCTCACTCAGTTTCCTCCAATAATTACAACTTATGTAACTATAGTGCAATAGCAAAAGAAGGAAATCGAAGTTGATATTGGTACAATGTGTGTGTGTAATTCTTCCCCCCACCCTCAGTTTAGTTCAGAAATAATTGGCATGTAACATTGTGTAAATTTTGGTTGTTCAAGGTATTTTTGATATATGTGTATGATGTGAATATGATATATATATATGATGTGAATATGGTGTGAAATGATTATCACAATAAGGTTAGTTAGCACATTAGTCACCTCACTTAGTTACCTTGTGTTTGCATGTTTGTGAGATGAGAACATTCAAGATCTCCTCTTTTAGCAACTTCTAAGTACAATACAGTATTGTTAACTGGAGCCACCATGTATTAGATCTTCAGAATTTACTCACTTATAACTGGATGTTACCATCCTTTGAGCAACATCTTCCCATTTCTCCCAACCTCGATCCCTTGGCAACCACCAGTACACTCTGTTTCAACAAGGTCTTCTGGATTCTATATGTGAGTGATATCACATGGCATTTGTCATTCTTTGACATATTTTGCTTAGCATAATGCCTTCAAGATTCATCTATGTTCCTACAGATGGCAGGATTTCTTTCTTTATTATGACTGAGTAGTATTCCATATTTTGTGTGTGTGCATGTGTGTGTGTACACTACGTTTTCTTCATTAATTCATTGACATACTTGACTCATTCATTGACAAACTTTAGGTGTTTCTACATCATGGCTATTGTCAGTAATGCTACAGTGTAGATATCTCTTTGAGACAGTGATTTCATTTCCAGAAGTGGGTTTACTGGATCGTATGGTATTTCTATTTTTATTCTATTTTTGATTTTTGAGGCATCTCTATACTGTTTTCCATAGTGGCTGTACCAATGTATTTTCCCACCAATGTACAAGTGTTCCCTTGTCTCCATATTCTTTCCAGCTCTTGTTATTTCTTGTGTTTTTGATATGTGCTTCTGTGCTGTGCTTAGTCACTCAGTTGTGTCCGACTCTTTGAGGCCCCATGGACTGCAGCCCACCAGGTTCTTCTGCCCGTGGGGATTCTCCAGGTAAGAATACTGGAATGAGTTGTCATGCCCTCCTCCAGGGGATCCTCCCCAACCAAGGGATTGAACCCAGATGTCCCACATTGCAGATGAATACTGTCTAAGCCACCAGGGAAGCCCAAGAATACTGCAGTGGGTAGCCTATCCCTTTTCCAGGAGATCCTCCCAACCCAGGAATTGAACTGGGGTCTCCTGCATCACAGGTGGATTCTTTACCAGCTGAGCTCCCAGGGAAGCCCATTTTTGATGTGTATCATGTCACATAGTTCTATGTCATTTTATCATATGTATAAATTTGTATAACTGCCACTGCTATCAAGATTCTGACCCATTTGAGTGAAGTGTACAAATCTTACTTCTCTTGAAGTCCTTTACACTCCTCTCTTCATAATATAATTACCTTACATATTTATAACATGCATGTAGATCCGTTAAGAATCAAATCACACATGTTAAAATTTTGACTTCAACTGTCCAGTGTAATTTAGAAAACCCAAGAAGAGAAGAATGTATTGTACTTACTCATGTTTATGTTCTTTCTGTTCTTTCTTCCTTCCCGAAGTCCCAAAGTTCTTCTTCTAATCATTTCCCTTCTGTTTCAAGACCTCCCTGAATAGAAAGTCTACCTGTGACAAGTTCTTAGTTCTCCTTCATCTGGAAATGTCTTTGTGTGCATGCATGCTTAGTCTCTCAGTCATGTCCAACTCTGTGCACCCCCATGGGCTGTAGTCTACCAGGCTCCTCTGTCCGTGGAATTCTCCAGGCAAGAATACTGGAATGGGTTGCCATTCCCTTCCCCAGGGAATCTTCCTGACCCAGGGAGTGAACCCAGGTCTCCTGCCTTGCAGGTAGATACTTTACTATCTAAACCAGGGAAACCCTGAAAATGTCTTTATTTCCCCTTTATTCTGGAAAGGTAATTTTCCTGAATATAGAATTTAAAGTTGACAGTTCTTTTCTTTCAGCACAGGAAAAATGTGTTGCTTACTTCTGGCCTCCATGGTTTCTGATGGGAAATCCACAATATTTGAATTGTCTTAATCTTATAGGTGAATTGTCTTTCCCCTGTTGCTGATCTCAATATTTTTTTCTTCATTTTTCTGAGGTTGATTTTAATGCATCTTGGTATGGATTTCTTGGGGTTTATTCTGATTGAGGATCACTGTGCTTCTTGGACCTATTGTCTATATGTCTTTTAGCAAATTTGGGAATAATTTTACAGCTCTATCCTATTTCTCCTATCTTGGAATTCCAGTGACACAAATATTAGATCTTTGGCTGTAGTTCCATGGGACCTTCAGAACGGTATCAGTCTGTGTTCTTTCTATTCACCACATTGGGTCATTTCTGTTGTTCTGTCTTCAAGGTCACTGATTTTTGTCTTCTGTTTTCCCTATTCTACCATTGAGCTCACCCATTGAGTTTTCTATTTTGGCTTTTGTATAATTCTAATGTGTTTATTTGGTTCTTCAATATTTTATTTTCTTTTTTTTTTCTGCTGAATCTATTTTTAAATTAGTTTCAAGTGTGACTGTAATTGTTTATAGATGATTTAAAATTCTTGTTGGATAAGCTTTCCAATTTTACATCAACACAATAATTGTGTTGGTGTTAGCATCTGTTGGTTATCTTTTCTTGTATAAGTTTAGATTTTCCTGGTTCCTGGTGTGTTGATTGAGTTTCAGTTGTACCGTGGACATCTTAAGTATTTTGACATGAATTATGGACGTGACTTAAATCTTCTAACAGGCCTCTTTTGACACCAGACCAGCAGTGTGGAGGGGTCTTGCATATTAGTGCCAGGTAGAAGTGGACATCTTGGTTTCCCACCAGGTCTCCATTGACTCCACTATGTCATTCCTTGGGTCCCAAGGTTCCTGGCTGGTCCACCTTCTCTCTCCACCCTTCAGTATTTAATTATGTTTACTTTCTATCTAATGTGCACAATTTCTAGCTGACCATATTGGGAGGAATAAGAAGTGTATTATGAGATCTTGGACTTGAACAGATAATGTTAGAGTCATTTTATTTCATTTGACTATATAATTCATGAAGCACAAGGTCCAAGTACAAACAATAGCAATGATGATGTTTTTGGACAAAAATTTGGGGTGTTTGTAGACCTCACCAGTTTAATTTCTTTCTGAATTGTACACTTTGAGAGAAAGTCAACACCCTTTCATCAGTAACTGTTTCTATCATATCAAGTACTGGTAGGCTTTCTGTTTTTGTAAAAAAAAAAAAAGTATAAGAAAAGAATTTAATATTTTTTTCTTAAAAATATCAATTGGCTTCTTCTTAGAAAAATATTTAAGAGTCTCTTCAAATGCACCTGAAGACTTAGGAATGATATCCTTATTCTAAGCTTTGTGCTCTTGACAAGGCAGAGTCATGCTCTAAAGAGACACACTGTCACTGAATTTTAAATGGAGGTGCCTTGGAATAGGGTGGGAAGCATAGCCTGCAGTGTTTTTAGTCTTCCTCTTGACTAGAATAAAACTGCTGAGTTATAGGCTTTAACTATCATGTCATAGGGAAAGCACTTAGGGTATATTGCACCTGCTAATTACAGACCAAGCTCAACAGGAAAATTTGACTGCTATGAGAAAATTCAGAGAAACCACAGCCTTTACCTTAAGATGCAAATGTTGACTATGTGGCCCCAAAGTTAGCAAATAACTGTAAGAGCCTTAATTTTAAATTATTGTAATTCTAAAAAAAAAAAATTACTGTAATTCTTAGCTTTAGTGTAGGAGTCAGCAAAAGTTTTCTATAAAGGGGCCAGATAATAAGTATTTTAGTCTTTGTGGCTAGGCAGTCTGTTATAACTACTCAATTCCTACATTGTAGCATGAGAGAAGCCACAGACAATGCATTAACAATGTAAGTGTGACTGTGTTCTGATAAAACTTTATTTACAAAGGCCAGACAGCAGACCACATTACAGCCCGTGGACCGTAGGTTGCTGACTTCTGATATACACACCATGTGGTAGGTACTTTACTGAAATATCAATTTGTATTTTTCTCCCTGTAGATTCTCATTTCTTCATTACTCATGTGTAGATAGATTCTTTCATAGTTCCTTGGCTTAGGGATTTTGAAGGAGCAGAAGTCAGAAGCAGCCTCAAATCAACTTTTCTTCCTACCTATACTGAAATCCAAGGCAGACATGTAGAAACCTGAATATGACCAGTGACATATTTTGCTTGGCCCAAATGTGTACTTGAAGGCATTTGAATAAGTAGTTAGCATTTAACAATTAGTACCTCCCAGGCTGTGCAGTGGTAAAGCATCTGCCTGCCAATGCAGGAGATGCAAGAGATGCAGGAGATGCAAGAGATGCAGGCGATGCAAGAGATGCAGGCAATGCAAGAGATGCAGGAGATGCAAGAGATGCAGGTTCAATCCCTGGGTTGGAAGGATGCCAGTGGAGAAGATAATGGCAACCCACTCCAGTATTCTTGCCTGGAAAATCCCTGACAGAGGAGCCTGGCGGGCTACAGTCAATGGAGTTGCAAAAGAGTTGGACACATACAGACACACACATTTAATGATCAGGATGTTTCACATAAAATTTGAGATTTCTGACTTTTCTAGAAAACCTGTTATCCTTCATGACAACAACTGGTTAAAGCAGAATGGAGACTAGCCCTTTTTGGATAGATTTCCCCAGTCCCTAGCATTCTCTGTGGTCTTCAGAAATGAAGTCCAATGTTAGTTGCCACTTATCTTTTTCTTTAACTGTAAAGGGACATATTAATTTTACATATTAATGTAAAAAAGGAAACCCTTGAAGCATTATTTCTTTTTTAAAATATTAGTCAAGATTTATTAATCACAGCAATGGTCTAAGCACTTTATATGTTGGAAATATTAATGCCCCACCTGATGAAGCAGTCCTGTTATTATCTATACTTCACAGATGAGAAACCTGGAGCAGAGGGCTTAACATGTCTCACAGCCTATAACCGGTAGGAAGTGGAGCCATGGTTTACACCTATGCTAATCTCAGAGCCAGCATCTTTAACCATTGACCACATTCAATGTGAATAGTGTAGGTGAAGCATTATTTCTTTATTCTAGTCTTTATACCATGCCTATGCTTATAAATCTTTGGAATCCTTTTTTCTTATCTGCCATCCTTGGCCTGAAGCCATTGTAGAAATGATGGTAGGTGCCCCAGATGACAATGGAAGAAGAAAACCACTTTAGAAGAAAAAGGAGAAAGGTGAGATTTCTCTAAACTGGAGTTGGTGTTGAGATGACAGTAGGACCTCAGAGAAATAGGGCCCATATTGTGTTCTCTGGGTCTGGTGGTTTTAAAACAAATCCTTTTAAAAGTGTAAATCCTTTGACACTCTTCACTTTCACTCGAAACTGGGCTGACATTTGTGACTGCCTTATGGAGTAGAATGTGATGGAGGTGAACCTGGGTGACTTCTAAGGCAAGAAACCAGGCCACCTCTGCTGGTTCGCTTGGAGTATCTCCTATGGGAGCTTTCACAAACCATGTATGAAGTCTGGCTACTGTAAGGAGGGAAAGATTGTATAGAGAAGCCACAGTGAGAAGTAGAGATACCTGAGAAACTCCAGCTGTTCTGGCTCCCAGTTTTTTGAACAGTCACAATCCAGATCCCAGTCACCATCTGATGCAACTTCATGAAAGACTCTAAGAACCACCTGGCTGAGCCCAGTTACTCTCTAGAGAAAGATAAGTGAGTGTCATTGCTTAAGTCACTCTTCTGGGGCAGTTTTTAATGCAGTAACAGTAACCAGAACGGTGAAAATGCGACTGTAGTGGAAAGTCTGCAGAGGGACAGCTCCATGATTTAAGTTGTCCTTCTTGCCTTGCCAGAGCATCCTGTAAACGGTAAGCAAATGGCCTTCAAGAAGCTGCTGTGGGCTGCACTGGAGGACACAGATGGTGCCCAGTGGAGGTTGGGACAGAACACTAGTGGGTCCATTTTCCTAGCCTGGCACTGTCATGGGACAACTTTTGGAAGAAGAGTCAGAAAGAAAAGGGAAAGAGGAGAGGACTCTTTTTAATATTTATGTGTATTTATTTATTTGGCAGTGCCAGGTCTTGTTTGTGACATGTGGGGTCTTTAGATGCGGCATGTGAACTCTTGGTTGTGGCATGTGGGATCTACTTCCCTGACCTGGGATAGAACCCGGGCTCCCTGCATTGGGAGAGTGGGATCTTAGCCACTGGACCATCAGGGTAGTACCAGGACTCTATCTTTTGAGCTTGAATTTCTTGCCAGTGCAGGAGATAGTATCTTGAAGCCAATATTTATTAAATTTAAAGATAATTTAAAAAGCAGTGTTTTTAAAGTATTCTAATTTGAGGACTGTGATTCATATTAGAATAAAAAAAGGAAACCCTTAATTTGCTGAGTATCTGAAACATCTCTTTTTCTCCCCTCAGTCAGTTGTAAGTTTGCTGATGCACTGGATGCTGTTAGCGAAAAATATGAAATTGGTAAACACATGTCATCTATTAGCTTTAACAACTACAGTGAAGAAAAAGTAAGTGAATAAAAATCATTTTATAGGAAAGGGTCTTGGAGAAAGAAGAGTTAAGATTGTGAAATTAATGATCCTTGATTCTGTCCTCCTTCCTTTCTGCTTATCTCTCTTAATGACATTTAACCTGAACTTGGATATGGGGCAAATACCTCAGTAATCTACTTTACAGACAATGTTGATTCTTTTGCAAAGCCAATTAGACAGTTTGTATACATTAATAACAAACCATCAGAAAGAGAAATTAAGAAAACAACCTTGTTTACAGTTGCCCTAAAAAGGATAAAATACATAGGAATAAATTTAACTAAGCAGGTAAAAGACCTATACCTGAAAACTTTAAGACATTGATGAATGAAATTTCAGATGACACAATTAAATGGAAGGTATACTATGGTTTCTATTATATATTATAATAATCAGGATAATTCTTCCATAGGTTTGAAAGATTAATATTGTTAGACTGTGCATACTACCTAAAGCAATCTATAGATTTAGTGCAATGCCTATCAAAATTCTCATGGCATTTTTTGTAGAACAAGAACAAATAATCCTAAAATTTGTGTGGAACCACAAAAGACCCTGAATAGTCAAAGTAATTTTGAGAAAGAAGAATATAGTTGGAAGAATTTCAAATTCCTGATTTCAAACTATACTATAAAGCTGCAGTAATCAAAAACTGTTGGTACTGGCACAAAAATGGACAAATAGATCAGTGGAACAGAATATAGTCCAGAAATAAACCAATGAACTTATGGTCACTGAATCTATGACAAAGGAGATAAGAACATACAATGGAGAAAAGACTCTCTTTTTAATAAATGGTGCTGAGGAAATGGCATAGCTATGGAAAAATAATTAGACAAACAACTTATTACACTATATACAAAAATAAACTCAAAATGAATTAAAGACTTAAATGGAAGCCCTGACACCATAAAAGTCCTAGAAGAGAACATAGGCAGTAAACTCTTTTCATTAGTCTCAGCAATATTTATTTGGATCTATCTCCCAGGCAAGAGCAAAAAATAAACAAATGGAACTACATCAAATTAAAAAGCTTCTGCACAGTGAAGGACTACATCAACAAAACTTTTAAAAACAACCTATTGAATGGTAGAAGATACTTGCAAATGATATGTCCAATAAGGGCTTAATATCAAAAATATATAAAGAACTCATACAACTCAATATCCAAAATGCAATCTGGAAAGTAGGCAGAGGACTTGAATAGATATTTCTATAAAGTAGTCAAATAGATAACCAGCAGACACATGAAAATATGTTGGTGAGGATGGGAAAATAGAACCCTTGTGCACTGTTCAGTTCAGTTCAGTCTCAGTCATGTCCGACTCTATGTGACCCCACGAATCGCAGCACTCCAGGCCTCCCTGTCCATCACCAACTCCCGGAGTTTACTCAAACTCATGCCCATCGAGTCGGTGATGCCATCCAGCCAGCTCATCCTCTGTTGTCCCGTTCTCCTCTTGCCCCCAATCCCTCCCAGCATCAGGGTATTTTCCAATGAGTCAACTCTTCGCATGAGGTGGCCAAAGTATTGGAGTTTCAGCTTCAGCATCAGTCCTTCCAATGAACACCCAGGACTGATCACCTTCAGGATGGACTGGTTGGATCTCCTTGCAGTCCAAGGGACTCTAAGGAGTCTTCTCCAACACATCAGTTCAAAAGCATCAATTTTTCAGCACTCAGCTTTCTTCAGAGTCCAACTCTCACATCCATACATGACTACTGGAAAAACCATAGCCTTGACAAGACGGACCTTTGTTGGCAAAGTAATGTCTCTGCTTTTTAATATGCTATCTAGGTTGGTCATAACTTTCCTTCCAAGGAGTAAGCGTCTTTTAATTTCATGGCTGCAACCACCATCTGCAGTGATTTTGGAGCCCCCCAAAATAAAGTCTGACACTGTTTCTACTGTCTCCCCATCTATTTCCCATGAGGTGATGGGACCAGATGCCATGATCTTAGTTTTCTGAATGTTGAGCTTTAAGCCAGCTTTTTCACTCTCCTCTTTTACTTTCATCAAGAGGCTTTTCAGTTTCTCTTCACTTTCTGCCATAAGGGTGGTGTCATCTGCATACCTGAGGTTATTGATATTTCTCCTGGAAATCTTGATTCAAGCTTGTGCTTCTTCCAGCCCAGCGTTTCTCATGATGTACTCTGCATATAAGTTAAATAAGCAGGGTGACAATATACTGCCTTGATGTACTCCTTTTCCTATTTGGAACCAGTCTGTTGTTCCATGTCCAGTTCTAACTGTTGCTTCCTGACCTGCATATAGGTTTCTCAAGAGACAGGTCAGGTCGTCTGGTATTCCCATCTCTTTCAGAATTTTCCACAGTTTTTTGTGATCCACACAGTTAAAGGCTTTGGCATAGTCAATAAAGCAGAAATAGATGTTTTTCTGGAACTCTCCTGTGTTTTCCATGATCCAGCAGATGTTGGCAATTTGATCTCTGGTTCCTCTGCCTTTTCTAAAACCAACTTGAACATCTGGAAGTTCATGGTTCATGTATTGCTGAAGCCTGGCTTGGAGAATTTTGAGCATTACTTTACTAGCGTGTGAGATGAGTGCAATTGCATGGTAGTTTGAGCATTCTGTGGCATTGGCTTTCTTTGGGATTGGAATGAAAACTGACCTTTTCCAGTCCTGTGGCCACAGCTGAGTTTTCCAAATTTGCTGGCATATTGAATGCAGCACTTTCACAGCATCATCTTTCAGGATTTGAAATAGCTCAACTGGAATTCCATCCCCTCCACTAGCTTTGTTCGTAGTGATGCTGTCTAAGGCCCACTTACTTGACTTCACATTCCAGGATGCCTGGCTCTAGGTGAGTGATCACCTAGATCACCATCGTGATTATCTGGGTCGTGAAGATCTTTTTTGTACAGTTCTTCTGTGTATTCTTGCCACCTCTTCTTAATATCTTCTTCTTCTGTTAGGGCCATACCATTTCTGTCCTTTATTGAGCCCATTTTTGCATGAAATGTTCCCTTGGTATCTCTAATTTTCTTGAAGAGACCTCTAGTCTTTCCAATTCTGTTGTTTTCCTTTATTTCTTTGCATTGATTGCTGAGGAAGGCCTTCTTATCTCTCCTGGCTATTCTTTGGAACTCTGCATTCAAATGGGAATATCTTTCCTTTTCTCCTTTGCTTTTTGCTTCTCTTCGTTTCACAGCTATTTGTAAGGCCTCCTCAGACAACCATTTTGCCTTTTTGCATTTCTTTTCCATGGGGATGGTCTTGATCCCTGTCTCCTGTACAATGTCACGAACCTCCGTCCATAGTTCATCAGGCTCTCTGTCTATCAGATCTAGTCCCTTAAATGTATTTCTCACTTCCACTGTATATCCATAAGGGATTTGATTTAGGTCATACCTGAATGGTCTAGTGGTTATCCTTACTTTCTTCAGTTTAAGTCTGAATTTGGCAATAAGGAGTTCATGATCTGAGCCACAGTCAGCTCCTGGTCTTGTTTTTGCTGACTGTATAGAGCTTCTCCATCTTTGGCTGCAAAGAATATAAACAATCTGATTTCAGTGTTGACCATCTGGTGATGTCCATGTGTACACTGTTAGTGGGATGTAAATTGGTGCAGCCACTGGAAAACTGTATGGGAGGCTTCTGTAAAAAATTAAAAATGCTGTAGATCTACCTACAGTCCAGCAATTCCACTTCTGGGTACTTCACTTCAGTTGCTCAGTCATGTTCGACTCTTTGTGACCCCATGGACTACAGCATGCCAGGATTCCCAGTCCATTACCAACTCCCAGATCTTGCTCAAATTCATGTTCATTGAGTTGGTAATGCCATCCAACCATCTCATCCTCTGTAGTTCCCTTCTCCTCCTGCCTTCAATCTTTCTCAGCATCTGGGTACAGTTAGAACTGGACATGAAAAAACAGACTGGTTCCAAATAGGAAAAGGAGTACGTCAAGGCTATATATCGTCACCCTGCTTATTTAACTTATATGCACAGTACATCATGAGAAATGTTGAACTGGACGAAGCACAAGCTGGAATCAAGATTGTTGGGAGAAATATCAATAACCTCAGATATGCAGATGACACCACCCTTATGGCAGAAAATGAAGAAGAACTAAAGAGCCTCTTGATGAATGTGGAAGAGAGTGAAAAAGTTGGCTTGAAACTCTACATTTAGAAAACTAAGATCATGGCATCTGGTCCCATCACTTCATGGCAAATAGATGGGGATACAGTGGAAACAGTGACAGACTGTTTTTTGGGGGGCTCCAAACTCACTGCAAATGGTGACTACATCCATGAAATTAAGACGCTTGCTCCTTGGAAGAAAAGTTATGACCAACCTAGACAGCATATTAAAAAGCAGAGACATTACTTCACCGACAAAGATCCATCTAGTCAAAGCTATGGTTTTTCCAGTAGTTATGTATGGATGTGAGAGTTGGACTATGAAGAAAGCTGAGCACTGAAGAATTGATGCTTTTGAACTGTGGTGTTGGAGAAGACTCTTGAGAGTCCCTTGGACAGCAAGGAGATCCAACCAGTCCATCCTAAAGGACATCTGTCCTGAATATTCATTGGAAGGACTAATGCTGAAGCTGGAACTCCAGTACTTTGGCCACCTGATGTGAAGAGCCAACTCATTTGAAAAGACCCTGATGCTGGGAAAGATTGAAGGCCAGAGGAGAAAGGGATGACAGAGGATGAGATGGATGGATTGCATCACTGACTCAATGGACATGAGTTTGAGCAAGCTCTGGGAGTTCGTGATGGACAGAGAAGCCTGGCGTGCTGTAGTCCATGGGGTTGCAAAGAGTTGGACAAAACTGAGCTACTAAACTGAACTGACCTGGGTGCTTAGCTGAAGAAAATGAAAACTAATTTGAAAAGATATATGTGCCCCTATGCTCATTACAGCATTATTTGTAATAGTCAAGATATGGAAACATTTCCTATAAAAAAAGAATGAAATCTTGCCATTTGCAATAACATGAATGTTCACTACATGAAATAGGTCAGACAGCGAAAGACAAATGAGGTATGATCTCACTTATACATGGAATCTAAAAACTGAAACAGACTTACAAATATAGAGAACAATTTGGTGGTTATTAGAGGGGATAGGAGTGGGAGGATGGTCAAAACAAGTGAAGGGGCTCAAGAGGTACAAAGCTGCAGGTATAAAATAAATAAGTCATGGGGATGCAATGTATAGCACAAGGAATATGATCAATTATGCTGTAGTTAATTTTGGGAACAGATAGTATTAATAAGAAGATTTATTATGGTTATCAATGTACACCACCATATTGCACAGCAGAACCCAAAAAATATTGTAAGTAAATTATGGTTTAGTTTTTTAAGAAGAAGCCATTTTTCACTGATTTATGTTGCCTGGGTTTCATGAATAAAGTAGAAAAGCCAATCTCCCCCCTACCCCTCTCGGCTTTGTGTTACTGAAATTTCTTAAAAATGAGAAAAAGGAAAATACAGGTTGGTTGGCCAAGTCTAATATTTGTGAATATTTTCTTTAGTGAATGAATGGAAAAGTTAATTTGAAAATTAGCATCAGCTTGCTGGTGGGTGTTTCCAAGGATTTTTATTAAATACCAGACTTATGTGTTTATGTAAGTGTGTACATGTGTATATGTGTCTATGTGAGTGTATTTGTGTATATGCACGTGTGTTTGTGTATGTGTAAACACTTCACTTCACTCTTTGCTTTCCAGTCCAGTGCTTTGGATGAGGAGTTTGGAAAGTTCTCAGCAAGTTCTCTGAACTTTTTTGTACTTTGTGGAGTTGCATTTTAAACAAATGCATAAATACAACAAAGAATTGTGTCTCTAAAGCGCCTCCAACTTGTTCAGGCTTCTAAATACAATTTCTTGAAATCACAACAATTTGGATATGGAAATGGGTTTGAGATTGTTATAGGAAAGAAAGGTGGCAAGTTCAGAGCCTCTCTGAAAGCAAAGGATTTTTAAAAGCAATCAAGAAAGAAACCTGCAGGGAGACTTAAAGTAAGAGAAGAGGGATTTGATGAGGCCCCAGAAAGCTCTCCTGCAAATGAAGAACAGCTAAATGAGCCATTTATAAGCAAATAACAGGAGAACTGAAGAAAAATGAGGCAGGGACTGTTTTTCCATGCAGGCCAAGTAACATGGGTAGTGCTAAGTTTGGCGGTAGCAGAAATGAGCAAACAGTATGACTCTTAATTGCTATCTCTAAGCCTTCTGGTTGAGAAGAACAAGAGCAGGAGCCCAGGAGAATGCCTCCCCAAAATATGCCTCCCCAATGAATAGTCAGGACAACTTGTGCCCCTCCTTGGCTCCAGAATTTTTTTATAACTTAAAAAAATTTTATTTATTTGGCTACATCAGGTCTTAGTTGTGGCACAGAGGATCTTCAGTCTTTGTTGCAACATGCAGAATCTTTATTGCAACATGTGGGATCTAGTTCCCCAATCGAGTATCAAACAAACCTGGGTCCCCTGCACTGGTAGCACAGGGTCTTAACCACTAGACCACCAGGGAATTCCCTCTGTAATTACTATGATCTCAACTTTATCAGCTTTGGGAAGAAAACCAAGGGTTGTAGGATTAGCTCAAAATAAATTCCCCTCAAATCAATAACCCGTTACATGAAGCAGTCAAGTATGTGTCTCCAGAGACTGCTCTATGCAAAAATGCAACCAGAGAGAAAAATGTGTAGCTGAAACTAAGACGTACTCTTTTCTGTAGCAAATAGTACTTTGGGCAGAGTTGGCCTCATAGTTTCACATATTAAGGTGATACAGTGGCTTAAGCAGAGAGAGACAAGTCTGGAAGGAGCAGAAAGAAAATTGGAGGCAGAATGTCTTAGTCTCTTAAAAAGGCATCATTATTTCATCTGTGGTAATGAGACCTGGACTGCCTGCCCCTGAGTCACCCAAGACTCCTCTTGAACATTTCTAATTACAGGGGATGGCCAGAATTCTGTTTGAGGTCAGAAGAGAGATGAAGGCAGTCTGACTCCCTCACCTGATTATGGCAAGGAAAGAGCATTCTGGGTTCTTGCGAGTTCATTCTTGTCATAGAATGTAGAGAATATTGCCTTCAAATTGTGCCCTGGGCCTCCTAGGAGCCATAAATCCAGGATAGGAGATGATTCTGGAAGGCAGGGGATTCTTTCTACATTAATTCGTATCTCATAAGACAGCCTACAATGAAGTGGTTGTTAGCAGCAAGAGCAATGGTTCCAGAAATTCACATGAATGGAAATCGTGGGTTTACTCTTTGGTTTAAGGCAACTATAAGCAGGCAAAGTACGAATTATCAGGAAAAAAAAAAGTACAAATGGAACATCATACACACACACACACACACATACACACGGAAAAAGAAAAAGAAGAAAGAAATCTGAGGATTATATTAGACACCCAGGTTGAAAAATAATCTCAAAGGACCCATCAAACCTAACCAAGATAAAATCAGCAGTCTTATTCATAGCCTTCAATTAAATTAGTAGCATTTCTAATTACCGTACAGTACAGTGACCCAGTTCTCACAAACAATCTGAGTGTAACTTTTAAAGATAGTGGTGTCAGAAAGAAATGAATTCTGCACAAATCAGTCAAGATTCATCGCACCATTTCTATAGCAACTAGAAGCAAAAGAGTTACAAGGCTTGTTGACAGGAGAGTCTAAGTGGGAAAAAAAAGCAAACACATTCAGGTTATTTATCAAGTTCAGTAAAATAATAAAAGCTGTTAATCTCATTGGACTTCCTAAATGAGACTTTTTAAAGTCCTTCATGATTTTATCAACGTCTAAGCAATACGTTTCCAACCTGGCACCTTGAACATCTCAGAATGCTTGGAGGTAAAGATGGGACCCTCAAGTTATTTGCAGTATTTCAAAAAGCCTAATACAAATGGTACATTTATCTGTATAACCCTGAGTTCTGAACTCACATAATCTAATATTTGCACAGAACCACATTTTTTTTTTAAAGTATAGAACTAAAAAGTAATTTAAAAAAAGGAGTTTCTTTTTTTTTTTAACCCAAGATACTTAACCAATATTACTTCATAATCCAAGCAACACTTATTTTATCTCTGTTTCTCTCCTTCCCAGGGTTTTTCTGCCCTTCACCATACTATAAAGTCACTCATAAAATCTCCTCAAGTTCTCTGACTACTGGTTGCTCTCTGGCATTTTTCTCCTTCACTCTCGCCCTCTTCTCTGTCTTGTCCACTCCCCCACCCTCAGCTATTTATTACAGAGCTTTCTCTCACTTCTTCTGTGACTCTTCCCATGTCTTTCTGCTGCTCAGCTCTTGTCTTGTGTGGCTGTTTCTGCCTCCTTGAAACATAGGAAGATGCCTTCTCCACAGTGGAAACATGTGCAGATGAACATAGCAACAGTTCCTTTTACTTATTGAATAGAAATGTACACATTTATAATTTTGGCACTTATTGATTATTCTGCTAGGATGAAAAACAGGAACTAGTCCAACCGTCTTCAAAAGGGGGAAATAGATCATGAGCAAAAGGGTGGAAGCCTTGCTTGAATTCACATTAAAATTATGTCTGCAGTGACTTTTGGAAGGGAAGAGGTAGAATGGACTGGAAAGAGGAAACACATAGATGTGAAATTTATCTGTAATATTTCAAATCTTTAGAGCTGCTGTATTTAAATAACCAACAAAGAAAAAAATTCAAAAAAGCAAAATAAATAAAAAATGCTTACAGACCAAAAAAAGAGAATAGTTTAAAATGAAGAAATAAGAAAAATAATTTTGGCACATATTATTATCCTACAACAACAGGATCTTGTCTCCAAGTGGTTCTTATTTGCTGATTCATGGCTAGAGAACTTAACCCTTCCTGGCTGACTTTCTCCCTAACCATCCTCCCTAAGCAGTGGCCTATGGCATCTTTGGGGAATCTCTGTGACTCCTCCACACATAGGTTAAAAAACATTATGTAGCTGTTTTCTTCTGGCCACTGGTTTGGCCCTGAACCACTGAATAAACCTTCAGGTGAGAGTGCTGCACATCCCTTGGAGATCAGATCTGGAGTCTTCCTCATCCTATTGCATGATGCTAGGCAGTCAGAGGGTATTTTAGAAATACCATGTTATCAATGATACCAAAGATCATGGCACCTAATTTTCCAGCAAATTTATGTTTCCCAGCCAATGGCATTTCCTGAAGTATATGCCAAAGATCAGTTGTTTTATAAAATATTCTGTAATAAATGTATTCTGTGTAGTTATGGGGAAAGGTTCAGTCTATACACAGCCCTTTAGATACTTATGATACTTTGTTAGCCTGTTGTTTAACGTGTTTAACCCAACACATCTCAAGCTTACTTGGTGGAAAAAACACTCCATTCCTCTTCCAAAACACCCTTCAACACCGCATAGTATAAATTTGGATCTTCCTTTGGTAAATTGGCCTAGGATCACATAATAAGCCAGAAGATGTCTCAAATAAAATCCTTTTATTGTGGCTTTTCTGTTTCCTATTCTATCGTCTTTTCTTAACAAAACATTAACTCTTTCATCAGGAATGAAGAGCAACAATGGAAGCATTAGGGGTAAAAAAATTATTACTTCAGAAATTTCCTTTCGTACCATCTGCAATGTGTTTAATGCTGGCAGCCTGTGTTTGGTCCATTTTTTGCCTTGTGCAGGTCAAGCTTGAAGTGATACATGCTTTTTGTTTTCTCTGGACACCAATCAGAGAGTTTCTTTCACTCAACATCTGGTACTGCTTAAAAGCTGGAAAAAAAGAAATAAAAGAAAAAAGGAAAAAAATGCGGGCGGAGGCACTTCATGAAAAAGCTATTAGTAGGCAGGGAAATGAGGACTTGGTGTTCTCACAAAGGAAGGAACACTTAAGGAAAACTGAAAAAAAAAAACCTAGAAATATGAGTGTAGCTAATATTTCTTTTCATTAACAGTTTATTATCTGTGGTGTGTGTGTGTGGGTGTGTATATATATATATATATGTAAAATGACCCACAACAAAACACTGTGCTTTCCTCAAAAACTTTCAGACATGCACCAGAAAAGGACAGCCCTGGGGGAAATATACGAATGCTGCATTGAATTATGTTAAATGGGTCATGGCCAGCCACTAAGAGGACATTTCCTAAGAAGGCAAATGATCACCCATTCAAGGGTAGTCCCAGAAAGTAGGGAGGATGGTAAGGAACAGACTTGCAGCCATGATCAGAGCCAGGCATCCTGCTCCAGGAAATGCTTCATTTCTGGAGAAAACTGTGGCTGAAGATTTAAAGGCAGGCTGGCATTTCACTGAGACCATGAAAGGTTCAAAATCAAACAAACAAACAAACAAAAAAAACAACATGATATTATTCACTCATGCAGGAAACCTTTTTTGTAGCACTTATCGTACATCAAGGAACAAATACTAATAGAAACATTGAAAAAGGCATGGTCTCTACCCTCCAGGAGTTTAAATCCTAAGAGGGAATAAAGACACATGCATGGATAACTCTGTACTAGGTAGGATGTGATTGAAGGCTGGAAGAGTTATAGGTCACTCTGAAAGTTCAGAGGAGGAACTTAAAAAAATTCTCTTACAGTGTACTTTTTAGAATTTGTGTGCAAAGTATTGTTTGGGATGGAGGTAAGTAAACTGAACTGCACCCCTCCCCTGCCCCCACTGGCTCACCATTGTAATGATCTCTTTGGTACCCAGCTATTCATCTTTTAAGACAGATGTTAACAAACTACAGCCCTGGGGCATATCTGGCCCATTACTTGTTTTTAAAAATTAAGTTTTATTGGAACACAGGCACTTCTGTAGTGTATGTGTTGTTTGTGGCCTTTTTGGTGCTGTACCAGCAAGGTTAAGTAGTTCTAATGCAGACAGGCAGACAGCATGACATGCACAACCTAAAATAGTTACCATCTGGCTCTCTACAGAGTTTACTAACCCCCGTATTACATGACAATCAGAAATACTGTTTGTGTGATAAAGACTTTCTTCCCCCTACTATTCACATGGTAAACAATCCCTGACATAGACACGGCTGGTTGCTCTCATTCTATTAATATGATGTTGGGAAGTATACCCATATCTCCAGAGTCTTAGAGGTTGGAACCTTCTTTTTTAAGTTATTTTTTTTATTAGAGTATAGTTGATAAACAATGTGTTAATTTCCTGGTTTACAGTGAAGTGAATCAGTTATACATTTACATATATCTGTTCAGTCCATCCTAAAGGAGATCAGTCCTGGGTGTTCATTGGAAGGACTGATGCTGAAGCTGAAACTCCAATACTTTGGCCACCTCATGCGAAGAGTTGACTCATTGGAAAAGACCCTGATGCTGGGAGTGATTGGGGGCAGGAGGAGAAGGGGACAACAGAGGATGAGATGGCTGGATGGCATCACCGACTTGATGGGCATGGGTTTGGGTAGACTTCGGGAGTTGGTGATGGACAGGGAGGCCTGGCGTGCTGCGATTCATGGGGTCACAAAGAGTCAGACACGACTGAGCGACTGAACTGAACTGAATTCTTTTCTTAGATATTATTTTCCCATACAGGCCATTACAGAGCATTGAATAGTGTTCCCTGTGCTATACAGTAGGTCCTTGTTGATTATCTATTTGTGTATAGTAGTGTGTACATGTCAATCCCCATCTGCTAATTTATTCCTTTCCCCCAAGAAACTGTAAATTTATGTTTTACATCTGTGACTCTATTTCTGTTTTGTAAATAATGTTCATTTGTACCATTTTTTGTATATTCTGCACATAAGCAATATCATATGAAATTTGTCTTTCTCTTACTTCAGTCAGTATGACAATCTCTGGGTTCATCCATGTTGCTGCAAATGCCATTATTTTGTTCTTTTTAATGGCTAAATAGTATTCTATTGTCTATATGTACCACATCCTATTTTCTCTCTGTACCACTGGGCTAACCCCAGTGGTTAAGAATCCACTTACCAAGGTAGGAGATGCAAGAGACTTGTATTCAAACCCTGGGTTAGGAAGATCTCCTGGAGAAGAAAATGGCAACTCCAGTATTCTTGCTTGGAGAATCCCATAGACAGAGGAGCCTGGCCCGCTACAGTCAGTAGGGTCGCAAAAATCATATGTGACTTAGCAACTGAGCATGCACACACCACATCCTGTTTATCCAATCCTCTGTTGATGGAAATTTAGGTTGCTCATGTCTTGGCTATTGTGAATAATGCTGCAGCGAACACTGGGGTGCATGTATCTTTTGGAATTATGGTTTTCACTAGATATATGCCCAGGAGTGGGGTTGCTGGGTCATGTGTCTGTGTATGTTAATCATTCAGTCGTATCCAACTCTTTGCGATCCCATGGGCTATAGCCTGCCAGGCTCCTTTGTCCATGGAAGTTTCTAAGCAAGAATGCTGGAGTGAGTTGCCATTCCCTTCTCCAGGGAATCTTCCCAACCCAGGGATCAAACCCCAGTCTCCTGCATTACAGGCAGATTCTTCACTGTCTGAGCCACGAGGAAAGCCCTTGCTGGATCACATGGTAGCTCTATTTTTAGATTTTAAGGAACCTCCATAGTGTTCTCTATAATGGATGTATCAATTTCTATTCCCACCAACAGTGTAGGAGGGTTCCCTTTTCTTCACACCCTCTCTAGCATTCATTGTTTATAGTTTGATGATGGCCATTCTGACCGGTGTGAGATATACCTCGTTGTAGTTTTGACTTGCATTTCTCTAATAATTAACAATGTTGAGCATCTTTTCATGTGCCTAGTGGCCATCTGTATGTCTTCTTTGGAGAAATTGGAATCCCCTTTTGGGTGCTATCTCCTTATTATCCAGATAATCAGTATTCCAAAATCTAAGTTTCAGGTCTGTTTTTCTTCACTATTAGTATCCCTGGGTGACTCATTGTGACCCCATGGACTGCAGCATGCCAGTCCTCCCTGTCTCTCACCAACTCTCAAAGTTTGCCCAAGTTCATGGCCATTGCATCAGTGATGCCATCCAGCCATCTTTCCTCTGACGCCCTCTTCTCCTTCTGCCCTGAATCTTTCCCAGTATCAGGGGCTTTTCCAGAGTTCGCTATTTGCATCAGGTGACCAAAATACTGGAGCTTCAGCTTCTTCTTCTTCTCTAATACGTGCCAGGTGTTAAAAAAGTATTTCTGGGATTAGGCCCGGAGATTGAGTCCTGAAGAAATGTTGCCGTAGAAACCAGGATTCAGGATTTCTCCTTTCTTTCTTCTTTTCTTTCTAGTAGTTTCTCTCCTGGGTTCTCTTCTCTGAGACTATACTTTTGCCTAAAAAATCATCATTAACACATTGCTAGAAAAATTTCTCTGGAGCTCTTCTAAAAATCTCAAGTAGTTTACCACTATGGAAATCTTACCTACTTTGCAAGACTTAGTTCAATTCTTCTTCCTCTATGAAGACTTCTGAAATCTCTTACCCACCACGAGAATGAAATGTATCCTCCTGTGTGCCTTCATAATGTCTATTTGTTGTAGGAAAAAAATGTGTGTTATGGTAGAAGTCTAAGCACTGTTTAGAGTGTCTTCTGAGTTCTCTGATTTTAGCCTTCCATTGCCTTTGAGATATTTTCTAGCTCAAAGCTGTAGATAACTAAGAGCAATTCAAAATAAATCTTGTCTATAAATATGCCAAAAAATCTGTCAAGTGAAGATTCACTTGAATTTCTTCTATGCTATGTGAAAACTAGTTTTGTCTTAGTTGGCACATTAATTACCATACTCTAGATCTATAAGTGGATCCTATGTATTTATTCTTTTACTTCTTTGAATTGGTTTAACAACTGCCTGATTCTCTCATTAATAACATCTTAAAATCTTTCACAGTTTTCTTTTTGTATCGTATGAGAATGATGATTTGACCTTTTTTTTGGGGGGTGGGGAGATTACCTTTTAACATGTTTCTATAATATTTATGGTAGAACTACTATATGCCAAGCATAGTACTGGTAACTTAGTATATAATGATGACCAAAATAGTCATGGTCTCTGACTTCAAGGAGTTTATGTCTGGTAGGGAGATAGATTTTTTTAATCATAGAAGTAAATGTGGTTATGAAAGGAAATTATAGATTATCCAAAGAGAAAGTCACAGATAAATTGGTTTGGAGTGGTGGTGGGCAGTGAGGAAGTTAAGAAAGCCCTCCTCAGGCAGTAATGTCACAACTGAGACCAGACAAAGAATTGGAATTAACTAGACAGAGCAAAGGAAGAGAAACAGTTCAGACAAGTGACAACGCAGAGGCAGGGGCCCCTGTAGAGAAGGGAAGGCAGAGTGGGGAGGCTTGCAGTGACAGAGGGACAGAGTGACCAGTGGGTTTTCTAGGTACTAGACTAGGCAGAGCCTAGTAGTAGCTCAGAGTACATAGTTGGATTTTATTGTAAATTCAACAGGAAGACAGTGAAAGGTTTTACAAAGATCCTTCTACTTCTAGAGAACAGATTAGAATGCAGGTCGGAATGAAAGAAAGAACCTTTAAGAAGATATTATAGCTTAACATTAAAAAAAAATTAATGGAATATAGTTGCTTTACAGTGTTGTGTTAGTATCTACTGTATAGCAAAGTGAACCAGTTATACATATACGTATATTCCTTCCTTTTTGGATTTCCTTCCCATGAAGGTCACCACAGAGCACTGTGCTGTACAGTAGGTTCTCATGGTTATCTATTTTATAATTTGCCTTTTTAAAAATTTTAAGTAAATATTCAAAAAATTTTATCACCACCTTTCGTAACCTTAGACAATTACAGTTTAAATAGAATTCTCAAGACTAGTACATTAATCAGAAAAAAAGTCATCTGAAACTCGTGTGAAAAAAAAAAGATACTGTAGTCATAGATGGCAAACATCTCAGTGTACCTTCTAAGATGGTGAGCACCAGGTTAATCTTGTTAAACTGAGGACAGGGATAATGTGTTAATTTTCTTTGAATCTATCTAGTTTCCTGTGTTCATAGAAGGCCCTGAGTAAATGCTTGTTGAATTCACTACTCATTAGCTTTCAAATAATTGCCATAGGCTATATATTAGCCAGGCTTCCCTGGTGGTTCAGTGGTTAAGAATCTGCCTGCCAATCCCCTGGAGAAGGAAATAGCAATACACTTGAATAGTCTTGGCTGGGAAATCCCACAGTCAGGGAATCCTGGTGGTCTACTGTCCCTGGGGTTGTGAAGAGTTGGACACAATTTAGCAACTAAACACACACACACACACACACATTCCTTATAATGAGGACTCTGTACCTAGAGCTTTGAATGAATTATGTGATTTAAAACTCAGACAATTCTATCAGGCAGGTTTGATCTTTGTTTTCACAGCTAAATAACTGAGACCTGGAGGTATGAAACAATTGCCTAAGGAAATGCAGTCAGTAAGCAAGATACAGGGAGTTTTGCCTAAGAATCTGAACTCTTAATCAGAAACTAGATTCCTGCCCATCCAGGTCTTTTATTTTGAAAAATACCAAACAGATGCTGGCTCATTGCACCTTTTTTAACCCTTCAAAAGATTCACAATTTGACGCATTTTTACCAGATTGTATTCAAGCTCTAAGTCAACACTGTGGAAATCACAGCCTCCTTCAAACACTGCCATTTTCACTTTCTTTTATCCCTTCAAAGAAGTTTGTTATTAGAATTCAACACACAATCTGTCTTGGGTTAGTGATTTACATCATCTTCAAAATAATTTTACACCTAACAACATCACCTATATTATTTGACAGCAGGAGTCAAGCCATGAGAATAATAGACCCATTCACTGCAGCTCCAACTGAAACATAGATAAAAGAATAAATATTTGCCCAATATAAAGAAGCCAAACTCAATAGGGAAAGGAACATTGTGTTCTAAATTCCATGGGGATCTCAAACCATGTAGGAAGGGAAGAAAAAATAAATTCTAATTGAGTATTTGACTTCATTACATTAATACATCTTCACTGTATTCATCTAATCAGACAGTTACAAGTGACAAGATATAATAGTACCAAATTCCCTCCACATGAATAAAAAGTAATCTTGGATTATCTTACTATATTGACTTCTCATCACAATGCATTCAGTTTCCTTCTCTTGCGTGTTAGCTGGGGAAAGCTGTAATTGCTCTAACTGGTTTTGATTGACCAACTGTTTAAACAGGACTATAAATATAGACATCAAGACAGCAAACATTAAATGTTTATTTCGGTGATTCTTCTCAAGATATTGACAATCTGACCCGTGAACCCACCAGCAGGTAATCTCATAGATCATTTTCTCCACAGGAGATCCTTGTGGTTGGGCAGGTTTGTCAATATCCCTTGCAGAGGGTTTTGATCAAGGACTGCTTTGTAATTGTCTGGAAGACACATTAAACACCTCACTTTTCCCAGTGTTCTAAAGACAGAACAGTCACTTCAAGTGTAAATTGCTCGCACCAAGATTTCTCTATCTGGTTATTTTAAAAAGCAGTTTCAGATCCTTGCTACTTAGAAAATTTACAGTTGTATAAATATGACTTTCTCATACATTTCTCTGAAGCTATTCCCTTGCTCATCAGATTGTAGTGTTTAAAAAAAAAATCCCTAGTTGACAAGGCTTCTTTTTAAATTTACAGAATACAACTGCTTGTCTATCTAGCCAGCTTATTCTTGCTTTAGAAACGTCTTTAGTAGTTCATTATGTTTCTTTTTTAACTGACACAGTTATACATTAATTGATAGCTACTGACCATGCAAAACAGAAAATGGAATGGGTGACTCACAGCCTTGACTCTCTTTTTTTTGAAAAATATTTAGCCAAGGGTAGTGAAATCTGGTGGGGAGGTGTGTGGAACCTGTGATGTTAGTATGAGACACTTGAAAAGGGAATGGAGCTAGGAAATTGAGGCAAAGACACAAAGGTAGGACATTGAAAGCGTATGAGAAATGCGGGGGGTCAGTGGTATGGCATCCTCTCTTTTGACCACTATATTGTCAATTCCTTCTCTTCTGAAAAATTCTTATCAGTATTCCTTTTTCACGTCAGTGATGCCCAAATCTCTATCAGGTGTGTAAGAAAATGAAGTGGAGAACATCTGTTCTGATTTGTTTCTCCCCGAGTGTGAATTAGCAGAAGGGGAGATGATTGGATACTTTTAAATTACCAAAGTTATGAACTTTCAAACACATCAGTAGACTCTATATTTGGGAGGTAGGGGGGACTGGGTATTGCAGCGTGTGTGTAAGAAAACATCTATATATTGTGTTCCTAGCCTGACAGAGATGCCAAGCAAGCTGGGCTACGTTGTCACAGGTCATAAGTAGGAAACAGGCTTAGTGGATGACGAAGTAAGCATTGTGGAGGGGAAGATGAGATCACTTCTCACTTGAGCATAACCATCCATTTCATTGCATTGGGAGACCGTAACTCTGCTACCCAAGAATAGATCTGTGAGTTAATTGTCCAGGTGACACCCATTTTCTTTCTGAAAAGTGAAAGTGAAGAGATCTGTGAATTGATTGCTCAGATGATAGCCGTTTCCTCTCTAGCTAAGTTTTTTTGTTGAAAATCAGAAATTCACTGAGTCTTGCTATAAGCAGTAAGCTCAGGTACAGTCAGCTTATAGCAGCCTTAAAATAAGATCAGTTTTACTATTTATTGGCCAAGAAAGTGATGATAGGTGACAAGGAGGAGCCTCTTTCTAACACAGCCTACTCTAGACATAATTCAGTTAAAACAAGGATCCCGTTTGAGAAAAACTCAGAGACTGCAGAACAAATGGACAGGAAGGAGCCTAAACATTTGATGGGGAGGGAGATGGGAGAACTGCCGACCACTATTCTGAACTCAATCTCCTGACATTTAAAAATTGCAAATTAAAGAGAAAATGAGACAAAGTCAGTTCCTCTATTTTATCCTCTTGCTCTAGGAACTGATAAAACAGCTCTTCAACACACAGGTGGAAGTGTGAATCTGAGAGCTAATGAATACTGGAAATGTTCCCAAAAATTCACAGTTTGAGAACAAGTTGTCATGAATTAATTTTGTCTTGGCATCCTGCTCAAATGGATTATAAAATAGACTTAAAATTTCAAACTTCCCCTAGGCATTCTTATCTGGTCTTTGGGGTCCATTCCAAAATGAGGGTCACAGTATTTACTGTGGCAGGTGATACCTTCTACATTAAACTATCCAGACACTATCCCCCCTCAGCCCGCCTAGATGTGAACTGTGGAGAGAGCTGTGACTAAATCCATAATCGGAACTGCACCATGACCAGAACACCCCACATAGTCCCTCTTCTGGTCTTTCCACATCAGGGTAGGTCTACATCATCCTAAGAGCTTTGGTTTTTTGAAAAGATTTATCTGGGTTGGAGTCTCAACTCTTCTGCTTAACATTTATGTGACCTTGGGCAAATTACCTGATATTGCTGAGTCTCAGTTTCCTCATCTGTAAAATGGGAATAGTAATATATGTACTTGCAGACTTGTGAGGATAAAGTGATATAATGTAAAGGGATTTGCCCAGTCCCTGTACTCAGTAAAAAACAGCTGCTACCATTTATGCCGTGGATTTGATTTGCTACTTGGTACACCTTGGCAATTCATTGCATTTTCTTTGCAACTAATTAACAGCCCCAGATATCATTAAGTAAGTGTCTGGGCAGGTTGTCTCTCTAGTGGGCTAATAGAAGGAGAAGAGCAATATTAATATGCTTTTGTTGTTGTTCAGTTGCTGAGTCACATCTGACTCTTTGCAACCCCTGCAGCACACCAGGCTCCTCTGTTCTCTGCTATCTCCCGGAGTTTGCTCAGATTCACATCCATTCAGTTGGTGATGCTATCTAACCATTTCATCTTCTGTTGCCTGCTTCTTCTCCAGCCCTTAATCTGTCCCAGCATCGGGGTCCTTTCCAATGAGTCGGCTCTTTGCATTAGGTGCCAACGTATTGGAGCTTCAGCTTCAGCATCAGTCTTTCCAATGAATATTCAGGCTTAATTTCCTTTAGTATTGACTGGTTTGATCTCCTTGCAGTCCAAGGTATTATATGCTTTGGTATTTCCAAATATCTTATACTTATTACCTGCTTTGATCCCTCCATTGCTGAGAAGCAGTGTGCTTGTTCTTATACCATTCTGCAGGTGAGTAGTCTGTGGTTCAGAGGGGTGAAGGAACTTCATCTGTTATGTTGTCTGTGGTAGACCAGGTAAAGTTAGCAGTTATTTGTACTCTTGTGTGTAACAAACAAAAGAAATTTTATCTCTGTGCAGCCTTCTGATAGCCTTCTGCTTACAGATGTCTTGATCAGATGCTCATATTTCACCCAGATCTGTTTCAACCTTACCTGGACTCAACTAACTTAAGAAGCGCCTGGGCCAATCCTTCTATATGCCCTTCAGGTATATCCCAGAAATAAGCTCCCATATTCTTCAGTGTAGTTTTTATCAAAAGGCTAACTGGGGAAACAATACTGATGGAAAATTAACTGAAGAATAATCTTCCACTCCTCTCTGGTCTAAATAATTTTGTTAGAACAAGTGAAATCATCAAAGAGAGAGATTCATAAAGACACATTTCTTGGCTGCTTGTGAATTTGGTTTTTTTTGAATGTCTCTCAGGCCTTATTATCCTCAGTTTAATTGATTCTTGTTATTTTCAAATTTTGTGTTTTTTTAAAAATTATTTATTTATTTTGCTACACTGGGTCTTTGTTGTGGCAAAATAAATAAATAATTTTAAAAAAACACAAAAGATCTTTAGTTGCAGAGGAAATTCTTAGCTGTGGGAAGTTGTTCCCCAACCAGGGTTCAAACCTGGGCCCCCTGTGTTGGGAGTGTGGAGTCTTAGCCACTGGATCACCAGGGAAGTCACTAATTCATGTTATAATAAAAGTAGCCCTAGGGAACAAGTGGGCAGTTCTTATATCAATATAAGGACATTGTCCATTAAATTCATTCTACCAGTGTTTGAATGCCTACATTTTCCCAGGAATTGGGTTCTAGAGATTTAACCATGAATAAGGCCAGCCCCTATTCTCAGACAGATAAATAGGCAGACACTACATAGGGTGTTACATGCACTACAGTAAACCAGAGTGCCCGAATGGGCCACTGGAAAGTTTGAGAATCCCTAAAACTATCCTGACTTCCAACACCAGTTGCAATATCCTCAAGCCCATCTCAGTTCCAATAATTCACTAGAAAGGCTCACAGAACTCACTGAAAGTGGTTATACTCATAACAATGGCTCATGGCAGCAAAGGATGCAAATGAAAATCTGCCAAGGAAAGTATAGATGAGGCAGAGCCCAGAGAGTTCCCAGTGTGAAGCTTCCAGTTGTCCTCTTCCAGTGGAGTTGTGGACAGTGTGACCTTCTCACAACAATGATGTGTCACAATACTTACAGAATACAGTCCTGAGAGCAGCCTTGGTGGGCAGTGTTTTTATTGGGGCTCAATTTCATAGATATGATTATCCACTCATGTGGCTACCTTCTTTCCCAGGCCACCTAGAAGTCAAACTGATACCCTGTGGCCCAAAACCTTTCACCACAAATTGTACTGTTAGTGTACACTCTTGAGTGTGGCCCAAGTCCTCCAAATAAACAAGAGTATGTATTATTTTTTTTAATTTTATATTGGAGTATTTTTATTGGAATGTAGTTGATTTGCAATGTTGTATTAGTTTCAGGTATAAGCAAAATGGTTCAGTTATACATATACATGTGTCTATGTGTCTTCCTTTTCAAATTCTTTTCTCATATAAGTTATTACAGAATATTGGATAGAGTTCTCTGTGCTATAGAGTAGGTCTTTGTTTGTCATCTATTTTATATATGGTAGTGTGTCTATGTTAATCCCAAACTCCTAATTTATTCTCCTACCATGTTTGCCTTTGGTAACCATAGTTTGTTTTTAAAATCTGTGAGTCTGTAAATAAGTTCATTTACATCATTTTAAAATTATATTCTATGTGAGTATTATCATATGATATTTGTCCTTCTCCGACTCTACTTTGTATGATAAGCTCTAGGTCCATCCATGTTGCTTGCTGCAAATGGCATTATTTTGTTCTTTTTTGTGGCTGATTAATATTCCATTGGCTATATGTACCATATCTTCTTTTTCCTCTGTTGATGGACATTTAGGTTGCTTCCATGTCTTGGATATTGTAAATAGTATTGCAGTGAACATTGGGGTGGATGTATCTTTTAGAATTTTACTTTTCTTTGGATATATGCCCAAGAGTAGGCTAGCTGGATCATACGGTAGCTCTGTTTTTCGTTTTTCAAGGAATCTCCATGCTGTTCTCTATTGTGGCTGCACCAATTCACATTCCCACCAACAATGTAGGAGGGTTCCCTTTGTATCCTCTTCAGCATTTATTGTTAATAGACCTTTTGATGATGGCCATTCTGATTGGTGTGAGGTGATACCTCATTGTAGTTTTGATTTGCATTTCTCTGATAATTAGTGATGTCGAGCATCTTTTCATGTGCCTCTTGGCCATCTGTATGTCTTCTTTGGTGAAATGTCTGTTCTGCCCCTCTTCTTTTGGATTTTATTGAAGTATTGTTGATTTACAAAGTTGTGTTAATTTCTTCTGCAGAGGAAAATGACCCCAGTTATTTATATATATATATACATATACATATATATATATATATACATATATATATATATATATTCTTTTTCACATTCTTTTCCATTATGGTTTGTAACAGGATATTTAATATAGTTCCCTGTGATATACAGTAGAATCTTGTTGTCTATCCATTCCATGTATAATAGTTTGTCTCTTCTGATTCTGGACTCCCATTTCTTCCATCCCCTCCCCCCTTCCTACTTGTTCTGTCCATTTTTTTAATTGGGCTTTTTTTTTTTTTTGACCTAGATCTGCATGAGCTGTTTGTATATTTTGGAGATTCAGACAGGACATTCCAAGGTTTGGAGATTACAGCCAAGGAGTCAAGGAGAAAGGCCAGGTTCAGGCTAATTTCAGTCTGTACAGCACAGCTCCCATATCAGTTTAAAATATCAGAGAAGACTTCTTAGAGGGGAAAATGTGTAAATGGAGATCCAGGACAAGTAAGGGTTAGCCAAGGTCTTCCAATCAAGGGAACAGCATAACAGGGGCTCAGAAACAAGAGAAAGCAGAGATTGTTTGCAGTGCTTCAGGATGTCTGGGACAGAGAGTGTGAGAGAACAAGAGGTTAGGGAAGAGCCTGGAGGAAACATTCTGGAGGGTGGATCTTAGGATGGTTCAGAAGCAGTGGTGCATTAGAACCAGCTTATGGGTTTGAGAGAGTCATCTGCTAAATACTCCAGAATCTTGCAAACTATTCTTCAATACAGTTATCATTAAAAATTCAATTATATAAACTTATAACTAAGTTAGTGTGTTAGTTGCTCAGTTATGTCTGACTCTTTGCAACCCTGTGGACTGTGGCCCACTAGGCTCCTCTGTCCATGGAATTCTCCAGGCAAGAATGCTGGAGTGGGTAGACACTCCCCTCTCTATAAACCATATTTTTAAAAGATGGTACTCAATAAATAGGTGGGGGAAAAAAAAAGATGGTACTCAAGACTCATCACTGGTGGATTACTTTTCTTTCTTTCTTTTTTGTTGTTGCTATTATTAGCTTTTTGAGGTATCTATATGGTAGAAATTCTATACAATAGTGTATTCATGTAAGTCTCTTCCCAGTTTGCTTTCAGTGACAGCACTTTGGTGGCTTGAAATCAGTCGAGGTAGAAGTATATTTACACCACAATGATTAGCAAATGCTGCAACTCAGGGCCTTTGCTTCCTGCTAAGAGCTGATGGTTAAACATTTACCAACACAACAAGAATAGTATTTCCCTGAGGACCAAAAGACGCTGAGAGATATATTAAGCTGGGAAATGATATAATAAACTGTTCATTGGGAAGATCAGTTTGGTTTTTGAGAGCAGTAGAGATTTATAGGACAAGAATGGATTCAGGAAGGCTAATTGGAAGCTTTGACACTGTCCTCCTTTATAAGGGCTCATGGGCAAAGTCCATCTTCAGTCACAATACTAGGAACAACTATACTTCATCAGAATATCTGGCTTTTCATCTTGTGCAGGCTGTAAATCTCATAGCTGATAATTTTTCTTTCCCATTTGGAAGTAGGAAACCAAACTTTTGGTTCACCTCAAACAATTTTTGCTAAACCTTTTTTATGCCCTTACTTCAGTTTCTTTTAATTTTCCTACTTCTGCTTTTCTCTTTGCTACAATGGTCTCATTTAAAAACTTTCCTAAATGGAATCTTCATATCCTAATACCAAATAGGCAATAACTAAACAAATAAAGATTTAAAAGGCAGCCTATGACCTTCAAGACTCACATTTATTTAAAACAAAAACTATCAACAAGAACTCGAACTTTTCGTTGTCATTGAATGTCTCTTTTACTTGTTTTAGCTTCAGCATGAAGTTTCTTCTTAAAATCAGGGAAAAGCCAAGATACTTGCCATCTCTCTTAAATCTGAAAGGGCTTCATTGAAAAAAACAAACCACACAGAAGAGTCTCAGAGGAAGAGCGAGCTAGTGGTGCAGATGATTGGTGTTCAGGACATCGACCTGACCTGGTTCCTGCTCTGTAGATGCTCACTCCACCCTGGGACAGGATGTGCAGTAGACACACCTACTCATCTTTAGATGTTAAATATCACTGTGCCCTGATAGGAACTTAGCAAGCCTCAGGGTCATGAAGGAGGGATTATTTTGAATTTATAACTTGTGTCCTTAGGGGTCACCTTGACTGGAAAGAAGCACACCATTTCCCTCCATAATAATATTTTACATTTGCTTTACATTTATTCTTTCATTCAGTCTAATAACCATAACAACCCTATCACAGGTGGATATTTTTGTCCCTGCTTTAGAGCGGAGGCAGTAAGGCTTTGGAGCTTTTAAAGAATTTGTTCAAGTGGAAGAGATACGATTTGGGTTCACATCACCTGCCTTCTGTCCAGCTTTGTTCCCTTCCTCAGCAAGTCCTCTGCACAAATTTCAGGTTCATTTTTGACCCACTCAGATGAGGCGAGAGCCATGATTGTCTGTGAAGCTAAAAGGACTGGACATTTCAAAGCAATACATGTCAGACACCAACCAGTCTTGAGTAAAAGGACCCATCGTACTAAACTGTGTCTTTGAGAAACATCAATAACTTTTCCTCTATCTTCATTATCATTTTGTTTCTGGCCAACAAAAATAGTTATGTTAATAATTAAGATCATAATAACAGCTAACATTTACTGAGTGTTTTGTGTATGCCTGGCTGTGCCAAGGGCTTTAACTTAAATTGTTAACTAAGGTGGATCTGAGTGTTCAGTTTCCTCGCTTGGCTATCTGGTGAATAAATCTCTTTGCTGCAAACCTCGGCATCTCGGTAGTTTGGCTCGCTGCACATCAGGCAAAACAAATCTACTTTGTTGTTGGTGATGAGGATGGTGATGAGGTCTATGGGATGAGGAGATGTGTGGGTAAGGTGACCATTGAAACTTTGTGCTGTGTTCCTCTTGTCATTCCCACCGACTGTGGAGATCAAGCCCTGAGCCTTTGGAGTAGGAGCACTGACTCGAAGACTCTAAACTACCAGAGAACTAACCCTAGGGAGTATCAAATTAGTGAGAACTCACACAGAGGAAACCACTCGAATACAAGATCTGGCATCACCCAACCACCCTGTGCAGGACACCACATCTAAACAAAAAACAAAACAAAAACACAAACCCAGTCATCAGCAGACAGGATCGCCACCTCACTAGGCCTTGCCTATCAGAGAAAAAACAAACAAACAAACAAACAAAACTCAGCACAAATCTCACCCTATACGAAACTCACAAAAACCACTGGACCAATCTTAGGAGGGAAGAAACCAAAAGGAGGAAAGAATTCAACCTTCTTCAAGGAAAGAATTCAACTTTCCTTGAAGCCTGGGAAAAGGAGACCTCAAACACAATAAGTTAAAAAAATAATGAAAAGGCAGAGAAATACTACACAAATGAAGGAACAAACTAGAAACACAGAAGTCCAAATAAATGAAGAGGAAAGAGGCAAACTACCTGAGAAAGAATTCAGAATAATGATAGTAAAGATGATCAAAAGCCTTGAAAAAAAATGGAGGAAATGCAGGGATCAATTAACAAAGACCAAGAAAAGTTAAAAAATAAACATACAGAGACAAACAATGCAATTACTGAAATTAAAAATACTCTATAAAGGAATCAATATCAGAATATCTGAAGCTGAAGAAAGAATCAGTGAGATGGAAGATAAAATGGTGGAAATAACTTCTGAAGAGAATAAAGTCAAAAGAATGAAAAGAAGTGAGGATAGTCTCAGAGACCTCTGGGAAAATATCAAACACACCAACATTTGAACTAAAGGGGTCCCAGAAGAAGAAGAGAAAAAGAAAGGTTATGAGGAATTTTTTGAAGAGATTATAGTTGAAAATTTTCCCAACATGGAAAAGGAAATAGTCAATCAAGTCCAAGAGGCACAAAAAGACCCATACAGGATAAACCCATGGAGAAACATGCTAAGACGCATACTAATCAAACTAACAAAGACTAAACACAAAGAAAGAATATTAAAAGCAGCAAGGGAGAATCAACAAGTAACATACAAGGGAAACCCCATATGCTTAACAGCTGATCTCTCGGCCGAAACTGTGTAGGCCAGAAGGGAATGGCAAGATATATATAAAGTACTGAAATGGCGCAATCTACAACCAAGATTGCCAAACTTGGCAAGGATCTTATTTAAAATTGTTGGAGAAATAAAAAGCTTTTTAGATAAGCAAAATTTAAGAGAATTCAGTACCACCAAACCACCTTCACAACAAATGTTAAAAGGACTTACATAGTCAAGAAATACAAGAGAAGAAAAAAGATCTACAAAATCAACCCCAAACAATTAAGAAAATGGCAGTAGGAACATATATATCAATAATTACTTTAAATGGATTAAATGCTCCAAACAAAAGACACAGACTAGCTGAATGGATATAAAAACAAGACCCATATATATGCTGTCTACAAGAAATCCACTTCAGACTTCAAGACACATATAGACTGAAAGTGAGAGGATGGAAAAATATATTCCATGCAAATGTGAAGCAAAGGAAAGCTGGAGTAGCAATCCTCATATCAGACAAAACAGACCTTAAAGAAGATTACAAGAGATAAGGAAGGACATTACATAATGATCAAGGGATCAATCTAAGAGGAAGACATAACAGTTGTAAATATCTGTGCACCCAACATAGGACCTCCTCAGTACATAAGACAAACACTAACAGACATAAAAGGAGAAATTGACAGTAACACAATATTATTAGGAGACTTTAATACCCCACTCACACCAATGGAAAAATCATCAAAACAGAAAATGAATAAGGAAACACAAGTCTTAAATGATACATTAGATGAGGTGGATCTCATTGATATCTTCAGGACATTCCATCCAAATGCAGAAGAACATACCTTCTTCTCAAGCTCTCATGAAACATTCTCCAGGATAGACCACATCTTGGGTCACAAATCAAACCTCAGTAAGTTTAAGAAAATTGAAATCAAATCAAGCATCTTTTCTGACCACAATGCTATGAGACTAGATATCAATTACAAGAAAAAAAAACTGTAAGAAACACAAACACATGGAGATTAAGCAACACGTTTCTAAATAACCAACAGGCTACTGAAGAAATCTAGAAATAAAAAAATTTCTAGAAACAAATGACAGTGAAAACACAACTACTCAAAACCTACAGGATGCAGCAAAAGCAGTTCTAAGAGGGATGTTTATAGCAATACAATTCTACCTCAAGAAACAAGAAAAACATCAAATAGACAGCCTAACTTTACACCTAAAACAACTGGAAAGAGAAGAACCAAAAAACCCCAAATTAATAGACAGAAAGAAATCAAGATTTGAGCAGAAATAAATGAAAAAGAAATGAAAGAATCAATAGTAAAGATTAATAAAACTAAAACCTGGTTCTTTGAGAAGATAAACAAAATTGACAAACCTTTAGCCAGACTCATCAAGAAAAAAAGAGAGAAGAATCAAATCAACAAAATTAGAAATGAAAAAGGAGAGGTTACAACAGACAATGCAGAAATACAAAGGATTATAAGAGACTATTATGAACAACTATATGGCAATATAATGGATAACCTGGAAGAAATGGACAGATTCTTAGAAAAGTTTACTCTTCTGAGATTGAACCAGGAAGAAATAGAAATTATGAACAACCCAATTGCAAGCACTGAAATGGAAGCTGTGATCAAAAATCCACCCCCCTCCCCAAAAAGATGCCCTGGACCAGATGGCTTCACAGGGGAATTCTATCAAACATTTAGAGAGGAGCTAATGCCTATCCTTCTAAAACTCTTTAAAAAAAAATTGCATAGGAAAGAAAACTTTCAAACTCATTCTACGAGGCCACCATCACCTGATACCAAAACCAGACATAGGCAACACACAAAAAGAAAACTACAGGCCAATATCACTGGGGAACATAGATGCAAAAGTCCTCAAAAAAAGTTTAGCAAACAGAATTCAGCAACACATCAAAAAGCTCATACAGCATCATCAAGTTGAGTTTATTCCAGGAATGCAAAGATTCTTCAGCATATGCAAATCAAACAATGTGATACACCATATTAGCAAATTGAAAGATTAAAAACCATATGATCATCTCAATAGATGCAGAAAAAGCCTTTGTCAAAATTCAGCACTCATTTATGATTAAAACTCTTAAAAAATGGGCATAGGAGGAACCTACCTCAACATAGTAAAGGCCATATATCATAAGACTATAGCAAACATTGTTCTCAATGGTGAAAACCTGAAAGCATTCCCCCTAAGATCAGGAACAGGACAAGGGTGTCCACTTTCACCACTATTATTCAACATATTTGTGGAAGTCCTAGCTACAGCAATCAGAGAAGAAAAAGAAATAAAAGGAATCCAGATAGGAAAAGAAGAAGTAAATCTCTCATGACATGAGAGATGACATGACACTGTACGTAGAAAACCCTAAAGATAGTATCAGAAAATTACTAGTCAGTGAATTTAGCAAAGTTGCAGGATACAGAATCAATACACAGAAATCATTTGCATTTATATATACTAACAGTGAAAAATCAGAAAGAGAAATTATGGAATCAATCCCATTCACCATTGCAACAAAAAGAATTAAATATCCAGGAATAAACTTACCTAAGGAGACAAAAGAACTGTACACAAAAAATTATATGACACTGATGAAAGAACTCAAAGATGACATAAACAGATGGAGAGATATTCCATGTTCCTGGGTAGGAAAAATCAATATTGTGAAAATGACTATACTACTAAATGAAATCTATAGATTCAGTGGCATCCCTATCAAATTACCAATGGTATTTTTCACAGAACTAGAAGAAAAAATTTCATAATTCATATGGAAACATAAAAGACCCTGAATAGCCAAAGCAGTCTTGAGAAAGAAGAATGGAGCTGGAGGAATCAACCTTCCTGCCTTCAGATTGTACTACAAAGCTACAGTCAAGACAGTATGGTCCTGGCACAAAAACAGAAATATAGACCAATGGTACAAGATAGAAAACCTAGGAAAAAACTCATGCACCTATGGGTACCTTATTTTTTACAAAGGAGGCAAGAATATACAATGGGCCAAAGACAGCCTCTTCAATAAATGGTGCTGGGAAAATTGGACAGCTACATGTAAAAGAATGAAATTAGAACACTTCCTAACACCATACACAAAGGTAAATTCAAAATGGATTAAAGACTTAAATGTAAGACCGGAAACTATAAAACTCTTAGAGGAAAATATAGGCAGAACACTCGATGACATAAATCAAAGCAAGATCCTCTATGACCCACCTCCTAGAGTAATGGAAATAAAAACAAAAATAAACAACTGGAACCTGATTAAACTTAAAAGCTTTTTCACAGCAAAGGAAACTATAAACAAGGTGAAAAGACAACCCTCAGAATGGGAGAAAATAATAGCAAGTGAAACAGCTGACAAAGGATTAATTTCCAAAATATATAAGCAGCTCATACAACTGATACCAAAAAAACAAACAACCCAATCAAAAAGTGGGAAAAAGACCTAAACAGACATTTCTCCAAAGAAGACATACGAATGGCTAAGAAACACATAAAAAGATACTTGATATTGCTCATTATTAGAGAAATGCAAATCAAAACTACAATGAGGTATCGCTTTACACCGGTCAGAATGGCTGTCATCAAAAACTCTACAAACAATAAATCCTGGAGATGGTGTGGAGAAAAGGGAACACTCTTGCATTGTTGGTAGGAATGTAAATTGATAAAGCCACTGTGCAAGACAGTATGGAGCTTCCTTAAAAAACTAGGAATAAAACTACCATATGACCCAGCAATCCCACTCTTAGGCATATACCCTGAGGAAACCAAAATTGAAAAAGACACATGTATCCCATTGTTCATTGCAGCACAATTTACAGTAGCTAGAACATGGAAGCAACCTAGATGTCCATCAACAGATGAATGGATAAAGAAGTTTTGGTACATATACACAATGGAATATTACTCAGCCATAAGAAAGAACACATGTGAGTCAGTTCTAATAAAGTGGATGAACCTACAGCCTATTATACAGAGTGAAGTAATTCAGAAAGAGAAAGACAAATATTGTTTTCTAACACATATATACAAAATCTAGAAAAATGGTACTGAAGAATTTATTTACAGGGCAACGATGGAGAAACAGACATAGTGAACAGACTTATGGATGTGGGGAGAGGGTGGGATATATGGAAAGAGTAGCATGGAAACTTACATTACCATATGTAAAATAGATAGCTAATAGGAATAGGCTGTATGGATCAGGAAACTCAAACAGGGGCTCTGTATCAACCTAGAGGGGTGTGATGAGGAGGGAGATGGGAGGGAGTTTCAAAAAGGGAGGGGATATATGTATACCTATGGAATTAAAAAAATTTTTTTTATTTTTAAAAAATTTAAAAAAATTAAAAAAAAAAACAAACAAAAAACTAGCCCTCACTACAATCCTATGACAATGATGTAGATATTACTATAATACCTGGTTTATGGTCAAAGAAACTGGCACTCAGAGAGCAAGTTAAGGAAGTTGTATAAGGTCATAGAGTTTATAAGTCCTGAAACCAGGAGATACCAAATCCCAGAGTTGTCTTGCAAATGCTATCATGTGTTAAGGCACTGGGATAAGAATACCAAACCACCTTACCTGTCTCCTGAGAAACCTGTATTTAAGTCAAGAAGCAAAAGTTAGAACTGGACATATAATGATGGACTGTTTCAAAATTGGGAAAGAAATACATCAAGGCTGTATATTGCTACCCTGTTTATTTAACTTCTATGCAGAGTACATCATGAGAAATGTGAGGCTGGATGAATTCAAAACTGGAATCAAGATTGCCAGGAGAAACACCAACAACCTCAGATATGCAGATAATACCACTCTAATGGCAGACAGTGAAGAGGAACTAAAAAGCCTCTTGATGAAGGTGAAAGAGAAGAGTGAAAAAGCTGACTTGAAACTCAGCATTCAAAAAACTAAGATCATAGCATCTGGTCCCATCACTTCATGTCAAATAAAAGGGGGAAAAGTGGAAGCAGTTGCAGATTTTACCTTTTTGGGCTCCAAAATCACTGCAGACAGTGAGTGAAGCCATGATATTAAAAGAGGCTTGCATCCCACTGCTGCCAGACCAGTGTTTGGACTTCCCTGGTGGTTTCGATGGTTAAGAGTCCACCTGCAATGCAGGAGACCCAGGTTCAATCTCTGGGTTGGGAAGACTCCCTGGAGGAGAGAATGGCTACCCACTCCAGTGTTCTTGCCTGGAGAATTCAATGGTCAGAGGAGCCTGGCGGGCTACAGACTATGGGGTTGTAAAGAGTTGGACATGACTAAACAACTTTCACTTCCTTTCTTTTGCTCCTTGGAAGGAAAGTTATGACAAACCTAGACAGAGTATTGGAAAGCAGAGACATCACTTTGTTGACAAAGATCCACATAGTCAAAGCTATGGTTCGTTTAGTAGTCACGTACAGATGTGTGAGTTGGACCATGAAGAAGGCTGAACACCAAAGAATTGATGCTATCGAATTGTGGTATTGGAGAAGGCTCTTGAGAGGCCCTTGGAAATCAAACCAGTCAATCATAAAAGAGATCAACCCTTAATATTCATTGAAAGGACTGATGCTGAAGCTCCAGTAGTTTGGCCATCTGGTGTAAAGAGCTCTTTTCATTGGAAGTGACCCTGATCTTAGTTATGGCATGTGGGATCTAGTTCCCTGACCAGGGATCAAACCTGGGCCCTCTACACTGAGAGCACAGAGTCTTGCCACTGGACCACCAGGGAAGTCCTTCCAGCTCATTATTCTTGAGAAAATAATTCCTGCTGTTAGACTTGGTGGGCTTCAGAATGAAGCCAGAACCCCTTCTCTCTAGCCCCCAAAGATGAACTCAAATGTTAAATACAGTCTTGAAAATGATTTCTCTCTCTCTGTGTGTGTAGGCAGGGAGCAAGGATGAGACATGGGCTGAAGGAGGGGAGTAAAGGTTTGAGACAGTAGGGGCCCTGATTAGACTGATTCATTTGGTTTGCTGTACAGGACTCGTGGGACAGATAAGATCTGTTGTCTTAATTCCAAGACTTGTACAGAGTTTTGCTTGCATCCTGTAAATCAGACATTTCTATGAAAATTTCATTCCATCCTCCCCACTCCCAACTATAATTAGAATAAGCACAGACAAAAAAAGATATGGGTAGTCACATGCTGGGCATATATATTTATTGAGTTTCTAAACTAGTGTGGACAATCGAAACATTTCACTCTTCCTCTTGATTTTGTTTGGGCAGCCCACATTCAAACAGTGAGCTCAGAGATGGCATCTGGCAAATCAGGAACCCTGAGTCCACTTCAGTGTGGCCCAAAGATAAAGCCATTGGGACCTTCTGATTTTTCCTAAACAGTGACCCTTAACATCATTAATCTCCTCGTTGGCACACTGATTTGGGTACATCATACCTTCTTGTATCAAGGACAATTCACTTTGGTTCTGTACTATCATGGTTAATGCAGGGTTTTATTTGGGGTTTATCATGAATAAAGAGATTTTCCATTCTGGGGTATAGCTTGAGGATGAAAGGCAATTAGTAATATTGTTTACTATTAATAACTAGTAATATTAGCAACTAGTAATATTGTTACAATATTACAATAATAATATTGTTAGAAACTCAAGCTTCCCTGATTTTATGATGTATTTCTTAAGATCTTGAAATACAGAACATTTTCCCCATTGTCATATACTTTGTGGACAGGTGACTTAAAAACAAACAAAAAAACACCTCTACACAGACTTTGTGCGTTAGGAAGGCTCAATTCATTCTGTTCATAGTGTAAATGTCTGTGCTCTCAGGCTAGGAGAATGCTGTCTCCCATTTTCTAAACCCAATGCTTTGCTGTTTAGTCACTGAGTTGTGTTCCACTCTTTTGTGATCCTATGGACTGTAGTCCACCATACTCCTCTATCCATGGGATTTCCTAGGCCAGAATACTGAAATGGGTTGCCGTTTCCTTCTCCAGGGCATCTTCCTGACCCAGGGATCAAACTCATGTCTCCTGCATTGACAAGTGGATTCTCTACCACTGAGTCTTCAGGGAAACCCAAAACTCAACTCTACCCAGGCCTCTATCATTAATCCCCTGGATTTGGGCCACAGCCCTTCCCCTACTCAGGGCCCCTTTTGTCTACTTCCTATCTCCTCTTCCATCTTCCTGCACAGTATTTTCTCTTTGTGATTTCTGTAAAATGCAGATTTGATCTTGTCTTTCCCCTTGACAAAGCACTTTAATTGCTTGGTTGCCTGAAATGTAGTCTCACCTTCTTAGCATAGCATATAAGACATTCCATGATATGATCTTTGCCCTTTCTGGAACTTCTTTCCAGCAGACCTTGTTCTTTATTAGAGCTAGACTTGCTCACTATTTGTGTGTACGTTAATTTTTGTGGTAGTCCTATAAGGTTTGGGTCATAATTCCCATCTTATAAATGGAAATAGTAGACTTTAGAGAGAGTCCATTAATTGTCCTAATGAGGGCACTGGGATTCAATACTTCCTGGCACTAACATTTTTAACACTTCTTTAATACTGCCTAATAGTTCTATATTTTGAAACTATATAACTTAACTAACAAACCCAGTATAAGAAAACTACCCATTACTCTACCTTTGTTGGTTGATTCTTAAGCAAAAAGAGAAGCAATTCATGGAGCCCTGGAACCTGTATTCAGGAAGGGCCTGGGACCAGGAAAGGAAAAGCACCAGAACTGGGGAGGACTCCATCTCAGCCTCTCCTGTGGCTACCTAGGGGCCATCTTTATGCGTCACCTAAAAACTGTCCCTTAAAACTTAAGCATTTAAACTTTCCTCTATAAGTCAGTAAAACGTAATTATTGAGTTTGGTTCAGCTTAGAGTTCAAGTTGTTGGTGTAGTTCATTCTAGATTGGGTGGGGGCTGGGAGGGTTTGATGGTATCAAGGCTTTGTGGCTTGGATGGTAAAGAATCTGCCTAAGGGGCAGGAGACCCAGGGTTCAATCCCTGGGTTGGGAAGATCCCCTGGAGAAGGGAATGGCTATCCACTCCAGTATTCTTGCCTGGAGAATTCTATGGACAGAGGAGCCTGGCTGGCTCCAGTCCATGAGATTGCAAAGAGTTGGACATGACTCAGTAATTAAGAACAGCACAGTAGCATACATTCAAGGCATCATCATTAATGATAAACATAGGAAATAGAATCTCACGGTGCCTGGAACTGCCTCCCCCATTGGAGGAGCAGCATGGTTATGTTCCCTTCACGTCCAGTGTGGAATTCTGGGAGTCTGGGATGGCTTGCTTGGACTTCTAAGAATTTGTATGTTGGAGTTTTAGTCCTTTCCCCTAAATATTTTCCTGAAAAGAATAGCTTTTCTAGCTCCTTGAAGATATTTTGCACTTCAATGAGAATGAGAGTAGAACCTTTTTGGAAAAAGCTTAAAGGAGACCAAATCTTGCATGAAGCCACTGGTACCTAAAGGGACCGAGAGGGACATATAACCGGAAGGTAGACTTGCACCTTCACAGTTGTGTCCAGTTACAGAACCATGCTGCAGACACATGCTCTGATCATGCTGAAGCGTAGTGTAGTTTTCAGGCCTTGGCCAGGTTGGGAAGGCTGTCTTGTCTCCTTCTGGTCTTCTTGCAGGAATTCAGGAACCATGGAGGCAACAACCCCACCTGCTTGCAACAGCTCTGTTCTCCTGTGGGCAGGGGGAAGTTCTTACGACTCCCACCTGAGATCACTGTGAGAGTCCAGTCCAGCATGAATGTAGAATCATGTATGGTGCCAAGACTCAAACACCTGTCAGTTACATCTACCTCAAAGCAAGTGAGTTTATTTTTCCTGGGTCTTAGTTTTTTCATATGTAATCTGGGGAGAATCATACCTTCCTTACCAGGTTAAGTGAGAAAAAATATCATGTAGATTGCATTGCAATGCATACAGTAAACAGTAGAAATGCAGCTCTTTATTTGTTTTGGCTCCACTTTGCTTTATAAATATTAAAAAATAATGATTTGTAAAGCCTCAGAAAAACATGCTTATCAATGTTTCTGTGGTTGGTACCTTAACTCTAAGTTTGTTAAGAGAATTGTCTGCTTCAGTAAGGAAACAGTCGTTCTTCACTTGTTTCTGCTTATTTGTAAGCATGGTGTATTGCCCTCAGGAAGGTAGGTGGGCAAAAGAGGGATGGGTTCTAGTTGTAGGTCTGTCATTAAACCCAGCAGCTGTGCATGATTTGAAGAGTGGTGAAACTTCTCTTTGCCTGAGCTTTCTCATCAAACATTTGGCCTATATCACAGGGTTGTTAAAACCAATAGAAATCATAGCTGGGAAAGTACTTCAAAAAAAAAGTTTAAATCCTATAAAAATTTGTACCTACAGCATACACAGCAGAAACCATGCTACTGAAGTGCTCAGACTAACCCCTTTAAATAGACACCACCCTGGGAGAAGTTCAGAAGGATAAGCACTGATTTCTGCTGGAAACCTAGCTGTCTTATATGGGATAAATCTATACTTTTTTGCCCTTATTGGAATTAATTCAGTTGTCCCTCTGATGAGTACAAACAATTTTATAAAGATCCCTGGAAGTAATTCTACAAACATAAATGGAGCTTGTCATTGTGTAGTTGATAGGGTTTGCACATTTGCAGAAATGAGTCCTCTCAGATCTAAATTTCATCCCCTGTTAATTAACCGGGAAGTCTCCCTTCATCACTCCTCAACTGGGAACATTTCCTCATGGGCAGTTATGACCACCACATTGGTGGCACCTCGAACAGAAGGCAGGGAGGGGACCACCATCCTCATTCTGCTGGTGGTTCTTTTTTTTCTCCTTCCTTAGAAGGCTGGAAGTTGGACTGGGCTAATTTCTCTCCACAAGACACTCATCATTGTCACCATCATCATCCTGAAGAATAATGATGGTAATAATAAACAATAAGAATTACTCCCTAGAGCTAGGGTGAAGTAGGGTCACATTCACTTTTCAACTAAATCCTGCTTCAGTTTGGTCAGAATAGCATGAAGTTTTGCATGTCTTCCTTCAAGATCTCCCATCTCTTGGCATTTCTAACAACCACAAATTAGATTGTAGGAACACAAAAGAATCTGAAGGTCATTCAGACTTCCGTACATAAGAGAGGGGACATTCTTATTTTTACTTACTGGTGCCACACGGGGTTGTTGTTGACAGCTGGTTCTAAATGTGCTGGAAGAACCAGATCTTGGTTCCTTTGAGAGAGCTGAAGGTAGTTTCTTGGTGTCTGATTTTTCAGAGTGTTTCTTGCTCCACTTAGGCTCCCATGGTCATTGTTCTTGGTTCTTTGCAATTTCATTCATCCTAAGTCTTCTTCAGGTTTCCCCATGAAAACCTTCAAAATCATGATATCTGTTTGACTTTAACATCATCATTCCTCCCTTTTCTCCCCCATATCATCTTCTTCCTGACATATCAATTTGATAATCATATTTTCTTAGTCAGAGAGGTGAGGAACCTAATTTATATGGGACTTATGTCCTTGTCCAATCAGTGATCAGTTCTGCTAATTTTCCTCCAAAGTTTTCTTACTACCCCTATCAAATCTAGATCCTCATCACCTCTCATCCGGACTCTCTTGAGGACCTTCAGCCTCTGGGATAAAGCAGTGCTTCAGTCATTTCTGGTGACTCTTTTTCATAGAAAACCTCTGACTCTCCTACAGTTGAGACCATAACATGGTATTCATGTGCCCTCAATTCAAGACACATGGTATTCACGTGCCTGGGTCCCAGCCTCCCTGTTTATGGACATATTCCTGACTTGCCCACACATGTTCTGCATTCCAACCAAATTCAGTAATCTGGAATTCGCAAACATTGAATATTTATCACATGCATGAATAAATGAATAAATAAATAAATGAATAATAAATAAATAAATCCATGGTCCTTCATTTGTTCCTGTTCCTGTTTCTATTTATTCCTTCAGTCAGCTTTCTCCAGTTACTTCCAACTCTCAAAACTCTACAGATACTTCAAAACCAGTATAAGATATACCCCCCACCACCTTCTCAAACCTTTCCCTGATCACATCAACCAACAATCACTCTCCCTCTGAGATGAGAGAGTGCTTTGATAATAATGTGGCACTCATTATAATCCCTTGTATTTCAGTGTGATTTTCCTTCCCCACTCTTAGACTTAATGTTCACTTAAAGGTGAAGCCATGCCTTCTTCATCCTGTAATCCACAGTGCCTAGCCTACTGCCCTAGTATGGATTTGATTAGAATGAATGATATTGCTTGAAATAGTATCTCAATTTCAACTGATTAAAAATCAGCTCTTAAAACTATTGACTTAAAAACATGTGAGCATAATCACCTCTTTCCTCAACTGCCTTCCTTGGGTCTATCGTATTTGTGTGTGTGTGTTAGTCACTCAGTCATGCCCGGCTCTTTGTGACCCCATGGACTAGAGCCAGCCAGGCTCCTCTCTCCATGGAATTCTCCAGGCAAGAATACTGAAGTGGGTTGCCATTCCCTTCTCCAGGGGATCTTCCCAATCCAGGGATTGAACCCAGGTCTCCTGCATTGCAGGCAGATTCTTTGCCATCTGAGCTACACCAGGGACTTAATTTGACTTCGTTGCATAAGTCATAGCAAGTGTTTATTAGGGATCACATATAATCCTCACAGAGACCTTTTAAGGTAGGTATAATATTATCCCCACTTTATAGATAGAAACAAGCTTAGAGAGGTTAAGTAAAATGCAAAGATCATATAGCTAACAAATAACATATTTGAAACTTGACCTATGAAGGATGTGGTCCTAGCCTCGGTTATGTGATCAATCTTAAGGCCAGAGATTTTACCTGGTACATCCTCCCTTTTCTCCCTAACTCATGCCAGCTTGTTTATCCCTGTTTCTTTTTTTTTTTTTTTTTTTAATTTTTTTATTAGTTGGAGGCTAATTACTTCACAACATTTCAGTGGGTTTTGTCATACATTGATATGAATCAGCCATAGATTTACACTTATTCCCCATCCCGATCCCCCCTCCCACCTCCCTCTTCACCCGACTCCTCTGGGTCTTCCCAGTGCACCAGGCCCGAGCACTTGTCTCATGCATCCCACCTGGGCTGGTGACCTGTTTCACCATAGATAATATACATGCTGTTCTTTGGCAACATCCCACCCTCACCTTCTCCCACAGAGTTCAAAAGTCTGTTCTGTACTTCTGTGTCTCTTTTTCTGTTTTGCATAAAGGGTTGTCGTTACCATCTTTCTAAATTCCATATATATGTGTTAGTATGCTGTAATGTTCTTTATCTTTCTGGCTTACTTCACTCTGTATAATGGGCTCCAGTTTCATCCATCTCATTAGGACTGATTCAAATGAATTCTTTTTGACAGCTGAGTAATATTCCATGATGTATATGTACCACAGCTTCCTTATCCATTCATCTGCTGATGGGCATCTAGGTTGCTTCCATGTCCTGGCTATTATAAACAGTGTTGCAATGAACATTGGGGTGCACGTGTCTCTTTCAGATCTGGTTTCCTCAGTGTGTATGCCCAAAAGTGGGATTGCTGGGTCATATGGCAGTTCTATTTCCAGTTTTTTAAGGAATCTCCACACTGTTTTCCATAGTGGCTGTACTAGTTTGCATTCCCACCAACAGTGTAAGAGGGTTCCCTTTTCTCCACACCCTCTCCAGCATTTATTGCTTGTAGACTTTTGGATAGCAGCCATCCTGACTGGTGTGTAATGGTACCTCATTGTGGTTTTGATTTGCATTTCTCTAATAATGAGTGATGTTGAGCATCTTTTCATGTGTTTGTTAGCCATCTGTATGTCTTCTTTGGAGAAATGTCTGTTTAGTCTTTGGCCCATTTTTTTGATTGGGTCATTTATTTTCTGGAATTGAGCTGCAGGAGTTGCTTGTATATTTTTGAGATTAATCCTTTGTCTGTTTCTTCATTTGCTATTATTTTCTCCCAATCTGAGGGCTGTCTTTTCACCTTACTTATAGTTTCCTTTGTTAGTGCAAAAGCTTTTAAGTTTCATTAGGTCCCATTTGTTTAGTTTTGCTTTTATTTCCAATATTCTGGGAGGTGGTCATAGAGGATCTTGCTGTGATTTATGTCGGAGAGTGTTTTGCCTATGTTCTCCTCTAGGAGTTTTATAGTTTCTGGTCTTACATTTAGATCTTTAATCCATTTTGAGTTTATTTTTGTGTATGGTGTTAGAAAGTGTTCTAGTTTCATTCTTTTACAAGTGGTTGACCAGTTTTCCCAGCACCACTTGTTAAAGAGGTTGTCTTTTTTCCATTGTATATCCTTGCCTCCTTTGTCAAAGATAAGGTGTCCATAGGTTCGTGGATTTATCTCTGGGCTTTCTATTCTGTTCCATTGATCTATATTTCTGTCTTTGTGCCAGTACCATACTGTCTTGATGACTGTGGCTTTGTAGTAGAGTCTGAAGTCAGGCAGGTTGATTCCTCCAGTTCCATTCTTCTTTCTCAAGATTACTTTGGCTATTCGAGGTTTTTTGTATTTCCATACAAATTGTGAAATTATTTGTTCTAGTTCTGTGAAAAATACCGTTGGTAGCTTGATAGGGATTGCATTGAATCTATAGATTGCTTTGGGTAGAATAGCCATTTTGACAATATTGATTCTTCCAATCCATGAACACGGTATGTTTCTCCATCTGTTTGTGTCCTCTTTGATTTCTTTCATCAGTGTTTTATAGTTTTCTATGTATAGGTCTTTTGTTTCTTTAGGTAGATATACTCCTAAGTATTTTATTCTTTTTGTTGCAATGGTGAATGGTATTATTTCCTTAATTTCTCTTTCTGTTTTTTCATTGTTAGTATATAGGAATGCAAGGGATTTCTGTGTGTTAATTTTATATCCTGCAACTTTACTATATTCATTGATTAGTTCTAGTAATTTTCTGGTAGAGTCTTTAGGGTTTTCTATATAGAGGATCATGTCATCTGCAAACAGTGAGAGTTTCACTTCTTCTTTTCCTATCTGGATTCCTTTTACTTCTTTTTCTGCTCTGATTGCTGTGGCCAGAACTTCCAACACTATGTTGAACAGTAGTGGTGACAGTGGGCACCCTTGTCTTGTTCCTGATTTCAGGGGGAATGCTTTCAATTTTTCACCATTGAGGGTGATGCTTGCTGTGGGTTTGTCATATATGGCTTTTATAATGTTGAGGTATGTTCCTTCTATTCCTGCTTTTTGGAGAGTTTTAATCATAAATGAGTGTTGAATTTTGTCAAAGGCTTTCTCTGCATCTATTGAGATAATCAGATGGTTTTTATCTTTCAATTTGTTAATGTGGTGTATTACGTTGATTGATTTGCGGATATTGAAGAATCCTTGCATTCCTGGGATAAAGCCCACTTGGTCGTGGTGTATGATTTTTTTAATATGTTGTTGGATTCTGTTTGCTAGAATTTTGTTAAGGATTTTTGCATCTATGTTCATCAGTGATATTGGCCTGTAGTTTTCTTTTTTTGTGGCATCTTTGTCTGGTTTTGGAATTAGGGTGATGGTGGCCTCATAGAATGAGTTTGGAAGTTTACCTTCTTCTGCAATTTTCTGGAAGAGTTTGAGTAAGATAGGTGTTAGCTCTTCTCTAAATTTTTGGTAGAATTCAGCTGTGAAGCCATCTGGTCCTGGGCTTTTGTTTGCTGGAAGATTTTTGATTACAGTTTCGATTTCCTTGCCTGTGATGGGTCTGTTAAGATCTTCTATTTCTTCCTGGTTCAGTTTTGGAAAGTTATACTTTTCTAAGAATTTGTCCATTTCATCCAAGTTGTCCATTTTATTGGCATATAGCTGCTGGTAGTAGTCTCTTATGATCCTTTGTATTTCAGTGTTGTCTGTTGTGATCTCTCCATTTTCATTTCTAATTTTGTTAATTTGGTTCTTCTCTCTTTGTTTCTTAATGAGTCTTGCTAATGGTTTGTCAATTTTGTTTATTTTTTCAAAAAAACCAGCTTTTAGCTTTGTTGATTTTTGCTATGGTCTCTTTAGTTTCTTTTGCATTTATTTCTGCCTTAATTTTTAAGATTTCTTTCCTTCTGCTAACCCTGGGGTTCTTCATTTCTTCCTTCTCTAATTGCTTTAGGTGTAGAGTTAGGTTATTTATTTGGCTTTTTTCTTGTTTCTTGATGTAAGCCTGTAATGCTATGAACCTTCCCCTTAGCACTGCTTTTACAGTGTCCCATAGGTTTTGGGTTGTTGTGTTTTCATTTTCATTCATTTCTATACATATTTTGATTTCTTTTTTGATTTCTTCTATGATTTGTTGGTTATTCAGAAGCGTGTTATTTAGCCTCCATATGTTTGAGTTTTTAACAATTTTTTTCCTGTAATTGATATCTAATCTTACTGCACTGTGGTCAGAAAAGATGACTGGAATGATTTCAATTTTTTTGAATTTTCCAAGACCAGATTTATGGCCCAGGATGTGATCTATTCTGGAGAAGGTTTTCCGGTGCACTTGAGAAAAAGGTGAAAGTTATTGTTTTGGGTGAAATGTCCTATAGATATCAATTAGTTTCTAGCTGGTCCATTGTGTCATTTAAAGTTTGTGTTTCCTTGTTAATTTTCTGTGCTAGTTGATCTATCATAGTTGTGAGGGGGGTATTAAAGTCTCCCACTATTATTGTGTTACTATTAATTTCCTCTTTCATACTTGTTAGTGTTTGCCGTACATATTGCGGTGCTCCTATGTTGGGTGCATATATATTTATAATTGTTATATCTTCTTCTTGGATTGATCCTTTGATCATTATGTGGTGTCCTTCTTTGTCTCTTTTCACATCCTTTATTTGAAAGTCTATTTTATCTGATATGAGTATTGCGACTCCTGCTTTCTTTTGTTCTCCGTTTTCGTGAAATATTTTTTCCAGCCCTTCACTTTTAGTCTGTATGTGTCTCTTGTTTTGAAGTGGGTCTCTTGTAGACAGCATATATAGGGGTCTTGTTTTTGTATCCATTCAGCCAGTCTTTGTCTTTTGGTTGGGGCATTCAACCCATTTACATTTAAGGTAATTATTGATAGGTGTGGTCCCGTTGCCATTTACTTTGTTGTTTTGGGTTCACGTTTATACTACCTTTCTGCATTTCCTGTTTAGAGAAGATCCTTTAGCATTTGTTGAAGAGCTGGTTTGGTAGTGCTGAATTCTCTCAGCTTTTGCTTATCTGTAAAGCTTTTGAATTCTCCTTCATATCTGAATGAGATCCTTGCTGGATACAGTAATCTAGGTTGTAGGTTATTCTCTTTCATTACTTTCAGTATGTCCTGCCATTCCCTTCTGGCCTGAAGGGTTTCTATTGATAGATCAGCTGTTATCCTTATGGGAATCCCTTTGTGTGTTATTTGTTGTTTTTCCCTTGCTGCTTTTAATATTTGTTCTTTGTGTTTGATCTTTGTTAGTTTGATTAATATGTGTCTTGGGGTGTTTCGCCTTGGGTTTATCCTGTTTGGAACTCTCTGGGTTTCTTGGACTTGGGTGGCTATTTCCTTCCCCATTTTAGGGAAGTTTTCAGCTATTATCTCATCGAGTATTTTCTCATGGCCTTTCTTTTTGTCTTCTTCTTCTGGAACTCCTATGATTCGAATGTTGGGGCGTTTCACATTGTCCCAGAGGTCCCTGAGGTTGTCCTCATTTCTTTTGATCCCTTTTTCTTTTTTCCTCTCTGCTTCATTTATTTCCACCATTTTATCTTCTATCTCACTTATCCTATCTTCTGCCTCCGTTATTCTACTCTTGGTTCCCTCCAAAGTGTTTTTGATCTCATTCATTGCATTATTCATTTTTAACTGACTCTTTTTTATTTCTTCTAGGTCTTTATTAAACAATTCTTGTATCTTTTCAATCTTTGTTTCCAAGCTATTTATCTGTAACTCCATTTTGTTTTCAAGATTTTGGATCATTTTTATTATTATTATTCTAAATTCTTTTTCAGGTAGATTCCCTATCTCCTCCTCTTTTGTTTGACTTGGTGGGCATTTTTCTTGTTCCTTTACCTGTTGGGTATTTCTTTGCCTTTTCATCTTGTTTAGATTGCTGTGTCTGGAGTGGACTTTCTGTATTCTGGAGGTCTGTGGTTCCTTTTTATTGTGGAGGATTTACCCAGTGGGTGGGGTTGGACGTTTGGCTTGTCAAGGTTTCCTGGTTAGGGAAGCTTGCGTCAGTGTTCTGGTGCATGGAACTAGATTTCTTCTCTCTGGAGAGCAATGGAGTGCCCAGTAATGAGTTTTGAGTTGGGTCTATGTGTTAGGTGTGACCTTGGGTAGCCTGTATGTTGACATTCAGGGCTATGTTCCTGTGTTGCTGGAGAATTTGGTATGTCTTGCTCTAAAACTTATTGGCTCTTGGGTGGCGGTTGGTTTCAGTGTAGGTATGGAGGCTTTTGGACGGTCACTTATCACTTAAAGTTCCATGTAGTCAGGAGTTTTCTGGTGTTCTCAGGTTTTGGGCTTAAGTTTCCTGCCTCTGGATTTCAGTTTTATTCTTCCTGTAGTCTCAGGACTCCTCCAACTATACAGCACTGATAATAAAACTTCTAGGTTAATGGCGAAAAGATTCTCCCCTGTTAGGGACACCCAGAGAGGTTCACAGAGTTACATGAACAGGAGAAAAGGGAGGAGGGAGATAGAGATGAGTAGGAGGAGAAAAAGGGGGACTCAAGAGGAGAGAGACAGATCTACGCAGCTGTCTGTTCCCAGAGTGTTCTCGTATCTCAGGCACCTACAAGGATTCACAGAATTGGATGGGGAAGAGAAGGGGAAAAGAGGAAATAGAGGTGTTCTGAGGTAGAAAACAGAGAGTCAAGATTGGGAGGGAATAATCTTCGGTTTTAAGATAGGGCTTCTCTTTTTTTTTTTTTTTTGTAAGGTTATAGTGGAGTGAAGATGAAAATGAAGAGTAGTAGAGGAGTACTAGAGGACTTTAAAAGAAATAAGAGAAAAAGAAAAATAGAAAATAGAAGAGAAAAAGGAAAGAAAAAAAAAAGAAGAAAAAGGAGAAAAAAAAAAAAAAGAAAGAAAAAAAAAAAAAAAGAAAAAAAAAAAAAAAAAAAAAAAAAAAAAAAAAAAAGAAAGAAAGAAAAAAAAAATTTTTTTTTCCCCCTAATTAAAAAAATCGTAAAAATCTATGAAAATGAAAGTTAAGGAGTAATGGGGGAGTAATAGGGAATTTTAAAGGAAAATAAAAGAGAAAAAATAAAAAAGAAAAATATAAAAAGAAAAAAAATTTTTTTTTTTTTCCTTACTTAGAAAACATAGAAAAATAAAAAAAAAAGTAAAAATATGTCTAGGAATTTCACTGGAGCTGTTGCGGTCAGTGTGGGTTCGGCTCAGTTTCAGATAGCTCCTCGTTCCAGCTTGCACTTCTCGATATCTACAGGGCCCTTCCGGTGAAGTCGGTGTTTTCTTCAGGGATTTTAATCTGTTGCACCAGTCCCTTCTGAAGCGGTTCCCTTTGTTTAATTGGCTTCTGTTTGCCGGTCTCTTCAGAGGCTCATTTCCGCCCTGACACAGGCGGCCGGAGGCGGACTCTTATTCAGGTAGCTAGTTCCGTTGCGCTGCTGGGAGGGGCTGACGCTGCGGGGCGGAGCTGGCGCTGCGGGGCGGGGCTGACGCTGCGGGGAGGGGCTGGCCCTGCGGGGGCGGGGCTGACGCTGCGGGGAGGGGCTGGCCCTGCGGGGGCGGGCTGGCGCTGCCGGAAGGGGCTGACACTGCTTTTTCCGTCTGCCGCTGCTCAGGCTCCCGGCTGTTCTATATGGAGCGCGCCCCGCGCTGCGCGAGGTTCCAGCCCTCGGGTGTTACACAAAAGCGCGGAAGGAAAAGCTGCGCCTGCTCTCTGTGCCTTCCCCGTCAGAGCGGTCCAGGCAGCCAGGGGGTTGGTGGGCGCGCTATCCCCAGGTGTGGCGCACCCACTCCCTTCCGCGGACCCAGTCTCAGTTTCCGCTGGCGCCAGGCGGGTGCGCGCGCCTTCCGCCCTCCGTGTCCCCAGCCCCAGTCCCCGCCCCGCGCCGGTCGGGTGCCTGCGCCCTGTGTCTCGCCGCGACCTTCCCCTCCCCTCTGCCTCCTGCCTCCGGCGGGGCTGGGCCGGTCCACAGCCTGCGAGCTCTTCTCGGGACTTTCTCCGTCCCTTTGTTCTGCAAACGGCCGGCAGTGTGTTCCGGCCGGTTAATTTTCTCTCTCTCTTTTGGTCTCCCACAGTTCAAGTTGGCACCTCACAGAAGCTCCCTCCGATTGTCCTCAGGGCACTCAGGCCCGGACCCTAGCCCAAGCAAGGCCGCCTAAGACTCCCTTCCCGGGACGGGTCTCCGTCCTTAGCTCTTTTGTCTCACTTTTTATCTTTTATATTTTGTCCTACCTCCTTTCGAAGACAATGGTCTGCTTTTCTGGGCGCCTGATGACCTCAGCTAGCGATCAGAAGTTGTTTTGTGAAGTTTGCTCTGCATTCGGTTATTCTTTTGATGAATTTGTAGGAGAGAAAGTGGTCTCCCGGTCCTACTCCTCCGCCATCTTGGCTCCTCCCCCCTAATATATCTATGTTTCTTATCTGTCATATTCTTTTAACTGTTTTCTATGCCTTAATCAATGTATGTTCTCATTATCATAATAATTTTAAAATTATTACCAAAATTATAACCAAAATATTAATTTTATGGGATTCTTTTACTGCATTAAAAATTTACCTATTTTTTCCTGTTTCAGTGTTTAGCTTATCTGGCCAAAGCAAGTATATCTATCATCACAAATGGGCCAAGTTTATCATGACCTTTTTATAAAATTGAACTGTCTGATTTGAATTCGTGAGGTCATGTAACGCTCTGACACAGGATTGTGAATAAATGTTTTACTGCTCTTTGCATTTTGAATCTTTATTTATTCCTCAGTCACAATTCTATTCTTCAGCCTTTTCCCACTATTTTATAATCATTTTAATGGCAAAGGAGTCCTATTTGCTAAGGCAGTGTTTGGCAAGGATCAGCTTATTACCAGGCAGCTTTGAGAGGATACCTTCACTCAAACTTTGATGAGGATACCTTCACTTTGATGAGGATATCTTCACTCTACCTGTCTCAGCCCTGGACAGTCGAACTCAGTCTGTCAACTAAATTCTGACCATTGAGTGAGGCTGACTCTACCGAGAAATTGCATAAAGTCACAGGAGTGACTAAAGCTCAAATTCTCCCTTCCCAAAGATCCTAAGTCACATTTGGGTCCCTTTTCAATTCTAAATGTAAAGCAATAATAATTAGAATACAGAGACAATATCTGTGACAGGAGAATGACCAAGGGGGAGAGGAAGATGAACCGATAATAAAAGATAAAGACATGGGGAACCAATTCTGTAGGGACTTGTAAGCCAGTGAGAGATGGACAGAGGCATGAAGTAGTCTGACTGAAAGTTTTAAAAGATCATGCTTCTGCCTTATTGCTCTGAAAAGTCACAGTCAGACAGTGAGTCTTCACCTTTTCTCAATCCTAGTTTCTGACTAATGAGATTTCTTTCCAGTAAGGAGAGAAGGTGGAAAATGGGGATTTAATTACTTAATTTATTAACATCATTCTGACTAAAGTAAGAGAGAAAGTGGGGAGTACCCAAAGTTCCCTAGAGCACTTCAGCTTTAACTCCACCTGTTCAGACTCCCACTATGCCTGTGGCTACATTCACTCTCAGCTAGAAACCAAATCCTCCTTTCTTCTTACTTTGCAGCTCTGCCTCAAACAGGTCTCTTCATCTTCTCAGTATCTGATTTACTTGCTTGTTGTTGTTTAGTCACTACGTCCTGTCCAACACTTTTGCAACCCCATGGACTGTATCCTGAGAGGTTCCCCTGTCCATGGGATTTCCCAGCCAAGAATACTGGAGTGGGTTGCCATTTCCTTCTCTTGAGGATCTTCCCAACAGAGGAATTGAACCCCTGTCTCCTGAATTGCAGGCTGGTTCATTAGGACTGGATTTACTTGCATAGTTTTTTCTCAATGTGCTGATTCTACTACTTTGAGTTCATTTGGCTAATTTTAATGCATTCGTTTAACTACCTATACTATATATTCACAATTCGATTAGTACCTATCACTACTACTGTGGTAAGCTGATATATCCACCCTTTCCAAGAAATTTTGTAACAAATAACTAGCTCCTTTAAACCTTATGCTGTGCTTAGTCGTCAGTTGTGTCCGACTCCTTGCAACCCTCTGGACTGTAGACCGCAGGGCTCTGTCTGTGGGATTTTCCAGGCAAGAATATTGGAGTGGGTTGCCATTTCCTTCTCCAAGGGATCTTCCCAACCCAGGAATCAAACCCCTGTCTCCTGTTTCTCCTGCATTGCAGGCAGATTCTTTACCCGCTGAACCATCAGGGAAGCTTTTTCAACCTTATCCTGGCAACCAAATAGAAGTATTTGAATTAACTTATTGCTTCAAAGTTAATTAAGATGATCACAGACATAAAGCAACATTTTGTAAAATGGATTTGTTTGTACTGTTTAAAAAAGAGGACTGTTATCCATGACTATTGCCTGAGAAGTTTATTTCTGGGAATGAACATGGGAAAATATACATCATAATATAGATTTTTTAAATTATGAACATAACTGTATTGTGCCAGACCCTGCCCCAGCTCATTTACAGATCCCTTGTGTGACCCTGCAACGTAGTGAAGAAAATAGAAAGGTAAAGACAAAATTAAAAGGCATAAAACTAGGAGATGTGTACAGCTAGTTTATTTTGACGACAGGTAAGGCAGAGGCAAACAGGAAGAGCCAAATTGAGAATGCTATACTGGGTTGATCACCGCCCCTATCAGGTAGCGGCCTCAGGACCACGTTTTCCAAGGAGCACTTAGGAGAGCTCTGAGAATCTTTCACACTAAAACAGAAAGGGAAACGCATTCTGCGAGCAGCTCCCATCCGGTATTGTTGGCGCCTTCAGGTTACTGCGCGATTGCACATGTGCAGTATGCTCACGCACACACGCAGGCGCACGCACACACGCAGGCGCACGCACACACGCAGGCGCACTCCCACAGAGCACGCAGGCGTCCTTAAAGGTGCCTACACGTGTGGCAAAAGGGGACACCCAGTTTTGCAGGCCACAACCTGAGAGGCGCCATGGCACAGAAAGTAAAGGATTTAATGATGCAAAATTTTTACAAGATAATAGATATCTTGACCATGTGCAATGCTAATATTTTTTATATTTTATTGTTTCTGTTTTTAAATATTGGCAGCAGAATTTGATATTATCACAGTTAGAAAATAATTGATTTAAGGTTACTTCCAGCTTTCTAGCTTGGCAACAGAGAAAAATTGATGGATAGATCATCAAGATGAGGAATATAGGAAAAGGAAAGAGGAGAAAGTTGTGAGAAGTTCAGCTTGTATTCAGGATATGTTAAGGGCTTTCACACATAATGCTTTGTTTAATCTCTATAAATAGGATTAAATAGGAATCTCTATAAATAGGAAGGTGTTGTTTCAACTTTAAAGATGAAGATATTAAGGCTCAAAAATATGGTACTTTTCAAAATTGTACAGGCAGATAATGGGGAAAGATTTTGAAACTTTAAAATTACATATTTTACATTACATAAATTAATATGAACCTTGCTTTACATGGGCTTCCCTGGTGGCTCAGATGATAAAGAATCAGCCTGCAATGCACGAGACCCAGGTTCTACCCCTGGTTGGGGAAGATCCCCTGGAGAAAGGAATGTCTACTCACTCCAGTATTCTTGCCTGGAGAATTCCATGGACAGAGGAGCCTGGCAGGGTCACCAAGAGTCTGACATGAATAAGCAACTCACACTTTGACTTCAACTTTGTTTTACATATGAAAAGCTAAAAATACAGATAAATAGTGCTATTAAATTTCTGGCTGACCCTGTATTCTACTGGGAATTCCATTTTGTTAATTTATTTTTATGAAATAGATTATTTTCTATTCTTTATTCATGTAACAATCACTCTTCATAAGGGAAAAAAACAAGCCAAATTATAATTCTGTTTGTTCGGTGGATGAGGGGGAATAAGAGATCTGAATTTTTTTTCCTCTGCATTATTCATTTTCACAGAATTCTTAACTGAAAGAGACTATAGAAATCATCTACTGGAGACATCCAATTCCTTTCCTTAAGACATGAAAAAAACTGATCTCATCTACTTATTGGCAGAACTGGGTGTGTAGGAAACCCTTGTAAATCATGTGTTCTGCTTTGTAAAATTTGTAAGTATTATTCAACTTCCCTCTCTGCTCCCCTCTGCAAGCATTCTGATTGTTCTTTCCTCAAAAATCATTTCCCAAGTGTTCAGATAACAAAATAGAACACGAAGAAAGATTCAGGCACAAGGAGGAGGAAAGGGTGGAGTTGTTAACATCCTCCTTCTTTCTCCAGTAGGTTAAAAGCAGACTGAACATGTGTAGAAGCCACACTATTTTATCTCCAGGTCCTACAGAAATTAAAAAAATATTTCTGTCTTTTCACGTTGGTGGTTGACAGCTGACCTCAAAGATTCATTTTTCCCTTCGCTTTTCTGTTTTCCTTTTTCCTTCCCAATCTATTAAATAGCCTTACACATACCACTACATCTTCATACTTTGCCTCCATTGGGATGGCCCTTATGGACAGAGGACCTACCCTTTCTTTCCATATGACCTAAAAGGATTAAAAGCTCCAGGGAGAGAGTCACATAGAGGGATTCAGCATAGGCCCTACAGAATTGTTTGTGCTTTAAATCCCAAAGATAAGCAACTCTTTTTCAGCTTGTGCTGTAAGTGGAGCTAAATTATTTGGGGCATAAAAATTGTCCTAATAGGCCAATATGTCCGAGGCATTTAGTAAAAGTTTGTATGTATAAGATGTGTTAAAACAATTGGAGAATTCTGATATTGGTGCTCACCTAATTCAACTGGTTGATAGCGATTAATCATGGTTCTCTAGAGAAATAGCATCAGTAGGATGGAGAGAAAGAGAAAGTGATTGAACAAGAGAGAGACTGATTTTAAGGAATTGACTCACATAATTATGAATTATGAAAGCTGTCAAGTCCTAAATCTATAAGGCAGGCCAGCAGACTGGAAACTCGGGTAAGAATTGATGTTGTACTCTTGAATCTGAATTTCACAGTTCAGCAGACTGGAAACTTAAGTAGGATTTCTATGCTGGTGTCTGGAGAAGAATTCCTTCTTCTTCAAGAAACTTCAGTCTTTGCTCTTAAGATACCAACTAATTGAAAGAGGCCCAACCCACATCTGCTTTACTCAAAGCCTATTGATTTAAATGTTAATCACATCTGAAAAATACCTTCATAGCAACATCTAGACTGCTGTTTGACCAAGCAACTAAGTACAATATCTTAGCTAGGTTAACATATAAGATTATTCATCATACTAGCTAACCATAACTTTGCTTTTCACAAGAAAACTAGTTATTTAAAATTGTAATATAATGGAATTATATAAGTTTTAAAAAATATCAAACACTGAGTAACATACACAATCATGTTAACTGTTCTAATTGATCTGAATGGCTAATTTTGGCAATATGTACCTAATTTTTAACAATAATCACTTAATTTTATTTAAAACAAAAGGATGATCTGTGGAAGTTTTTGGCTTGAAATTTGGTGTGTGTAGGTGTGTGTGTGAAAGAGAGAGAGAGAATATTATTACCTGACAAAAACTAAAATTTTATCTGACAAAAAACTAAAAATTTTTCTGCACTAGCAGTCAATTCAATTTATCATTTATATATCTTGAAACTCTCTAAGTCAAATGTTTATAGAGTAGCCAAAAAATTTAAAGATTTAAACCCAGTATCTATATATTCCCTTTGTCATATGCTTTAAGTTACACTAAATAAACTAATTCTGGAAGAGAAAATAAAACTATCCCATAAGACTGGATATTAGCATGTGGTTGTCTAGGAAACAAGCAACAGCATTTTTTACCTAACTATATTTTGCAAAACCTTTTCCCCTTTTCCAGAGGAGAGAAGCAGGTATTTAAAAAAACAGCATTTTGTGACTGATTTCCATGACATTTTCATAGTTACACTAGTATGTGTGAGGACTCCTGTGACTCATTTCTTTTTAATATTTAACAATAGCTGTGGTCTCCCTCCCGCTCAACTTTGACCTCCCTAACTTGTACATTCCCTCTGTGAGGCTCAGCCCAGGTTCACATGTAGAGTCAGGAGAAATATGAGACTTTTTGCAGGTCAGCACTATAACTAATAGAGCTGTTCATCATTCAGCACCGAATACATAGAAAGTGGCTATACTTCTTTTTGTTCATCAACTTTTACTTTTTCCCCCTTTTATATGAAACATTTCAAACATTTAGAAATAGTTTGTACCCAACACCTAGATTTTACAAATGTTAATTTTTTAACAGTTTCAGAAACTTTTGCAAAGAAATAAAAACTGGCAACTACAGAGAAAGCTTCTTTCACCCCTTCCTGAGTTTTTTAACCTGAAGTATTCTTCCCCTTCTACTTGCTTTCCTCCCTTTCCAGAGATAACCAACATATGAATAGATTGGACAACCTTCCTATCTTGGCTTTTTTTACTTTTCCCACATTCGAATAGAGCCATTAAAATTATAAGTATTATTTTATACTATTATTTTACTGTATTTTCAATTTTGTATAATGTATATTTGCAATTAAGTTTATAATTTAACCATATGGTTCCAAAATGTATCCAAATTGAGCCATATTTTAACTGCTAGGGTACTGTTCTATTAAAAGATACCACTCTTGAGGTCTTTTATATAAATAGGGCTTCCCTGGTGGCTCAGTTGATAAAGAGTCTACCTGCAACATGAGAGACCTAGGTTTGATCCCTGGGTCCAGAAGATCTGCTGGAGAAGGGGATGACTACTCACTTCAATATTCCTGCCTAGAGAGTTCCATAGACAGAGAACACTGGCAAGCTACAGTCCATGAGGTCACAAAGAGTCGATGATTCCTCCTTGGAAGAAAATCTGTGACAAACCTAGACAACATATTAAAAAGCAGAGATATTTCTTTGGCAACAAAAGTTTATCTAGTCAAAGCTATGGTTTTTCCAGTAGTCATGTATGGATGTGAGAGTTCGACCATAAAGAAGGCTGAGGGTCAAAGAACTGATACTCTTGAACTGTAGTGTTGGAGAAGATTCTTGAGAGTCCCTTGGCCTGTAAGGAGGTCAAACCAGTCCATCCTAAAGGAAGTCAGTCCTGAATATTCATTGGAAGTACTAACTCTGAAGCTCCAATACTTTGGCCACCTGATGCGAAGAGCTGACTCATTAGAAAAGACCCTGATGCTGGGGAATATGGAAGGCAGGAAGAGAAGGAAGTGACAGAGAACAAGAAGGTTGGATGGCATCATTGACTTAATGGACATGCATGAGTTTGAGCAAACTCCAGGAGATGGTGAAGGACAGGGAAACCTGACGTGTTGCAGTGCATGGGGTCACAAGGAGTTGGACACAGCTGAGCAACTGAACAACAGCAATATGCATAAGCCTTTTTCAAGATCTTTATTCCTTTCCATTGATTGTTTTGTCTAGCCCCATGAATAGTGAAATAAAACCAACACAACATTGTAAAGCAATTATCCTCCAATTAAAAATTGTCCTCCAATTAAAAATACTCTGCCATCTTGTCCTGATCACAATTAAAAATTAAAAAGCATTTAATAGTAAAATAGAGTAATACTTATAATTTTATGATTAGTCTTCATATCTGCAAAGAATTTCCTCTTGTTTCTTCTTCATTTTTTTTAATTTTGCATCCTGTTCTTCTGTGTTCCCTAGCCTACTTTTTAAAATGCATAGTTTGATGTTTCCTTTAGTGGTTCTGAGTAAGAATCTTCTTAGTCCTGATTTTTCTGAGTGATTTTATTTTGTTCCTACTCTTCAACATGTTTTTTGGTCCTGGGTACTATAAATTGATTCTAAGCCTCACAGTTAAGGAAAAAACACTTATGCAGCTCGAATCTAAGTGCACAAATTTTCTAGCTATTTATACCCACCCATGAAAGATTGCCAAAAGGCAATTTTCCTGCAAAACCAATACTACCACACCCACTCCTCATTCACTATAAAAGGAAATCTAGGAAAATGGAAGGTGGATTTTTGTGGGATGCCCAATTCATGAAGAATGTTTTTATTTCTCCTTATGTGGAAGAAATGTGATATTCTCTCTTTCTGAAACCAAGAATGGGAGAAACAAAGAAAATTACTAAGACAATCTGGGGTTATCCAAACCACTAATTTCCCTCTGTCAGGTAATCATAAGTATCCCTATATAATTTTATCCAAATCATTCATTTGGCGAGAGAGCCTGGAGTTGCTTATATATGGAAACAGGGACAGGAAAAATACTAAGCGATGTCAATCAAGCAGATAACACTTCTACTATTTGGCTTCATAGGAGTGAGTGAGATTCTCAGAATTTTCTTAAGCCCTTAGCTGCCTTATCAGTATATATGAACTATATGTGAACCTTATGAACTATAAGCAAAAGCTAAAGAGTGGGATAAAAGAGAACCAAAGCCAGATTCCCACATCAGGACTCTTGGGAGAGCCAATTAATGGTTCATTTATATGGTTGCAACTACAGAAACTAGAAGGTCATCAGTCTCAACCAAGATGTACAAATGAGAATCTCCAGAATCCAAGCAGGGCAATTATTAAAGATTAAATTATAATATCCCAATGAGCTGTTGCTTCTCTATAAACCAATAAACCTAAATCATATTTTGGGAAGGTATAGAATTACAAATTCTATTTTTGTTTCTACTAGAGTTCCAGTAGAAATATATGTCTTATATAAGAAGTCAGTGTCAAAGTCTGGCATTGGGTTGGGTTTTCAGTTTCTCTAGGGTAACTTGGTTTTTCTTCTTACCCATAATTCAAAACTTAAAAAAAAATGGTATTCTTTACTATTTCCTTAAACTGTAACAAAATTTAGAGAGACCCTTTTCACATAAAGTACACCTTAACAGATTCTGTCTTTGTTGAAGCTCTATCCCCACATTCCCACTTAGACACTAAAATTCCAGTCTTCAGTCTTTTAGGCCCACATACTATTTCAAACTTACTACCATATATATTCCCATGACTTCACCTGCTTCATATGGCACAGATTTAAAATTTCCCCTCATTTCTACAACTTGAGTAATCTCTTTCTATGAATTAGTTATATATTGATAAAAGTTTGTTTTTTTAGTAGTGTCAGATCAAAATGCTAAATACCTAAGTATGGTTTTTATCAGTTAATTTCCTATATTCTCCTTATATAGTGTAAAACCAATATACTTAAATTACTTAATATCTACATATTTAACTTTTTATTGATCTGAAATGACATTTTAAACATGCTTTCAAATGTCAGGTTCTGCTATGGTCTGGATATTTGTGTCCCTCCAGAATTCATATGCTGAAATTCTGATACCCAATGTGATGATGGTAAGAGGTGGCTTTAGGGAAGATACTTAGGTGCTGAGGATAGAGCCCTTGTTAATGGAATTAGTGCTCTTATTAAAGAAACCCCATCTCTTATCAAAGAAACCCCATCTCTTATTAAAGAGCTCTCTTGCCCCCTTCCACCATGGGGGACACAATGAGAAGTCTGTGACCCTGAAGAGGCCCTCACCTGACCATGCTGCTACCCTGATCTTGGATTTAGCCTCCAGAACTGTGAGATATAAATTTCTATTGTTCCCACCAACAGTGTAGGATGATTCCCTTTTCTCCACACCCTCTCCATCATTTATTGCTTGTAGACTTTTGGATAGCAGCCATCCTGACTGGAAAGAGACACGTGCACCCCAATGTTCATCACAGCACTGTTTATAATAGCCAGGACATGGAAGCAACCGAGATGCCCATCAGCAGACGAATGGATAAGGAAGCTGTGGTACATATACACCATGGAATATTACTCAGCCATTAAAAAGAATTCATTTGAATCAGTTCTAATGAGATGGATGAAACTGGAGCCCATTATACAGAGTGAAGTAAGCCAGAAAGATAAAGAATATTACAGCATACTAACGCATATATATGGAATTTAGAAAGATGGTAATGATAACCCTATATGCAAAACAGAAAAAGAGACACAGATGTACAGAACAGACTTTTGGACTCTGTGGGAGAAGGCGAAGGTGGGATGTTTCAAGAGAACAGCATCGAGACATGTATATTATCTAGGGTGAAACAGATCAGCAGCCCAGGCTGGATGTATGAGACAAGTGCTCGGGCCTGGTGCACTGGGAAGACCCAGAGGGAGCGGGTAGAGAGGGAGGTGGGAGGGGGGATCGGGATGGGGAATACATGTAACTCCATGGCTGATTCATGTCAATGTATGACAAAACCCACTACAATATTGTAAAGTAATTAGCCTCCAACTAATAAAAATAAATGAAAAAAAAAAAAACATAAAACAAAATAAATTTCTATTCTTTATAAGCCTCCAGTCTATGATATTTTGTTATAGCAGCCCAAACTAACCAAGACAGCCTCTGTAGCCAATCTTATTAAATGCCTACAATGCAAAATCCCACTTTGGTGTTAAATGAATTTGTTTAAAAAAAATCTTTAAATATCACTTGTAATCTTGTAAACACACACATCCATGCACACGCGCATGCACACACACACGCTAAATTATCATTTCAGGTACACCTTGGTTGTCTCCATGATTGGATTCCTGTTCTCTTGCTTTCACTGACTTTCTGAAAATATCAGTAGTAGCTAAAGCCATGATCTGAATAAGCAGGTTTCAACTCCTGTTATTTCATCACTGGACTCGTCCCAAACTGAGTTTGGCAAGGGTCATTCTGAAATCAACAGAGAAAGTCACAGAAGAACAAATTGAGGTCATCTGACTCATTCCACTTGTGACTTAAAGTGCATTTGAAACTACATCTCCAGAGGGGAAATTTAGTTATAAAGTACTGCAAATCAACTAATGTCACTTGCTTCAGTTTTTTTTAAGATTTCAATCAGAAGGGAGACAAGGTCAAGAAAGAAGAGAAAGAGAAATGAGTATTTTTAAACAGAACATTTCCAGATTGCTGAAAACAGTTGTTTTATATCATAAGTTTGGAAATAATTTCATGTGCTATACAGTAGGTCCTTGTTGGTGATCCATTTTAAATATAGTGGAGTGTACATGTCCATCTCAAACTCCCTAACATGGAACTTTACTCACTGCTATGTGGCAGCCCGCATGGCAGGGGAATTTAGGAGAGAATGGATAGGTGTATATGTACAGCAGAGTGCCTTTGCTGTTTACCTGAAACTATCACATTTTCAATCGGCTATACTCAATACAAAATAAATTTTTTTAAAAAAAGAAATAATTTCAAAGGAGAGGATCATATGATCCATCAGCCTTACTCAACCATCTTTTAAAAATATTTTAAATCATACTCCTAAAATGAAAAGCAATGTTTTATTTATTAAAATCCTTTTTTGATATTCCATTTCTGACTTCAAAATACTTCAAGACTGCAGAAGTCTAGAACTAAAGTATTAAAGGCTCAAATTTATCTATCCTTACTTCTCTAGATAAAACCTCATGTTCTTAAGTTTTAGACAATTGTGTTATTGGAAAACAGGTTTTAGATATACCTATATTATCAAAAATATTATTGTGAAAAGTAAAATATTTAATTAATCTTTGATATAACTTGTCTGTTAACATCATATATTTCCAAAAATATGGTTAACAGGTACTGTCAAATATTTCTACTTCAGATTCAGGAGACTGTTGATATCAGTTCTTTGCTTCATGTGAGTTACTTGGGAGCATAGAAGACAACCCAGAGAGGAACAGAGAATGTTCTCCATGTTTGCTGCACACAAAATCACTAGTGGTAAGGAGGAGAGATAAGCTTTAGTTACTGAATTTGATGCCACTAAAAACATTAATAGGACAATCAATTCTATTTGTCCATTCTAGTCTTTACTTAAGCTGTTTTCCTCATGCTTCCTTTTCTCATCTTTAACCCTGTTTTCTCTTATATATATATGATGAGTATTTAATTTCGTTCTTTTCTATCCTCTATATCTCTTCCTATTCAATCAAGTGTTTTGAAGGCTAAAGACCAATGCATCATGGTGTTGCACAACAATCGCTTTCCAACAGACTCTGTTCTTTTAAAGAAAAGCACTTCCATTGAATGACTAATAGTGGATATGCAAATGCCACTCCAGCTATGATTGGGGTGAAGCTGAATAAATTATTGCTCCCTTACAATGTTATGTGCATTACTTTTTAACGAAATTAAATTTTATAGATTCCTAAAAATAAGGTCTTTCGAGAATGATCAAACTATTTAACAATTTTGTAATGTATTCCCCTGAGAAGATCATAGGTGCGTGTATTAATAACATGTTAATCTTAGCTTCACTATGATATTCTCTGAAAAGACATTTTAAATGTTTTTTATTGATGGACTGATAAGTAACAATATGTAATGTTGGGAGAAGAGAGCAACCAAGTATGGGAACTAACATGCTTTTCTAGAGAAGTGCCACCAATGACAGTTAAGCCATTTATTAACTACTCAACCATATTTGATACTCTCAGCTAAACACATCACACACATTACTGCACTTCATCATTCCAACCAGTCTTGTAATTCTGAGTGTTTTTAATAAAATTTAGTAGATGAGGAAACAGAGCCATAGATCAGCTAGGTAATTTTTCCATGATCATATTAGCAATAAATGAGGATTTGACTACCAGGCAAAGTGAAAGTGAAAATGAAGTTGCACAGTCATGTCCGACTCTTTGCAACCCCATGGACTGTAGCCTACCAGGCTTCTCCATCCATGGGATTTTCCAGGCAAGAGTACTGGAGTGGGTTGCCATTTCCTTCTCCAGGGGATCTTCCCGACCCAGGGATTGAACCCGGGTCTCCTGCATTGCAGACAGATGCTTTACTGTCTGAGCCACCAGGCAAACTGCCTATCAACTATGGGGACCTAAATCCATTATATAAAAGGAGAAGGAAAAAGAAGATATAGGAATCTACATCATGGAAAACTTGAAAAATAAGTAAAAAGTCCCAAGAATGCTGTAAAAATAATATATTAAATTCTTGGCCAATGGCTAAAATAATTTTTACATAAAAGTAAAACATGAATAAAAATTAGAATTGTTCATGGAAATGTACAGCTTTTATTTATGTTTTCAGGAAAAAAAAATGATCATATTTCTCCTTTTCTAATTTAAAAGCAACATTTAGTCTCGTATTAAAGAAGAAAATTTGGAAGGTTTACTGAGTGTTCAGGACTTTAAACTCTTGTAAGTAACAGGCTCCTGTTCATTCCTTGCACAAGATTTCAAAATTAGTTAAGAGTTTTATATGTAACTGTTAAATCTTTAATTGCAAAGTCCATAGAACTACTGATCAAATGTTACAGTTAATTTTACATTGTTCTATATTTTAATGTGCTTTTTAAGAAAAGTAACAAAGCAAATACTTCACTAAAGCATAGTTGTAAAATGGGTGGGTGTTACTAACATATCTAAAGAGGACTGATTTATTATCATGTAAAATACACAAACTAGTGAAAAGGAACATTTCCTATATATATTTATTTAACCAGAACCTAAGGGAGTCCTTATTTGTATTTTATTGAGATTGAAAGCATCCAGGGAACCTCAGGGTAACAATAGAAAGAATGGGACTCTTCCTTTAAAGATAATTTTCTCCCACCAGGAAATTAAATGTTTCTCCTGGCAGCAAGTAAAGTACACAGAGGAATGTAGACTCACACGTATACCTCTTCAAAGTTAATCAGAAACCGGGGTTACCCAAGGTTCAGACTAAAGGGAGAGGGAGCATTTTTACCCCTAGATATTTGACCATTTAAGCCCATTTAGAAGTATTAACGAAAACGTTTGTTCTTCTAGTAGGGTTTTATGAAAGAATTAAATGCAATAAACTGTAACACCTTCACATGACTAAATGAAAGGAAAGAACTAGCATCTGCCTTGAAAGATGATCCAGGTTATATTTTGTATATTCAAAGCTGTAGTATATGGAGGGATATATTTGACCCACAGTCCATCAAAATATATGTAATGAAGAATCATCTAAAAGTGCTCATCTAGGCAAACACAGTTTTATTCAGAGGAATGATCAATAAATTTAGAATCAGAATCAGTGAGTGAGTATGGGGTCAGTCCACCAGGGCATCCCTGGTGGCTTAGATATTGGGTAAAGAATCTGCCTGCAATGCAGGAGACCCAGGTTCGATCCCTGGGTTGGGAAGATCCCCTAGAGAAGGAAATGGCTATCCACTCCAGTATTCTTGCCTGGAGAATTCCATGGACAAAGGAGCCCACTCTAGAGTCCATGCAGTCACAAAGAGTCGGACAAGACTGAGCCACCAGCACAGACATGGGGTCAGTCAGTGGTTGCTATGATAACTGATAAATGTTTTGTAACATCTGCGGTCCTGTTTCTTCAGTTGTAAAAGTTGAGATAATCAGAATATCTAGCTTTTAAGATTACTGTGAGAACAGAATGAAATTAAATACTTGTGAGAGGCTTCCATGTATTTTCTACCTCAATGCAAATGTAAAATAGCATTATCAGTCATATCTGTAAGTCAGAAAGGGCCATAGCTAAAATTTAGCCACAAGGACACATGGAATCTAAGAAGATACACATTACAGGACACGAGTGCCCCTGACTTTTCATAATAAATGTCTCCTTGCTCTGAAATCCTGCATAAGTAACTCTAGGCTAAACTAGCCCATGTGAGTAGCAAAATGAGACTGGCACTAGAGAGACATCTAGTGTTTGAAGTATTTGGAGGTTGAAATTTTGTTTAAGAAAAAGATACTCTGTGTCTGAATAAAACCATACAAAAATTAAATCAATATTTTAACAATGTTTCTATATCATTTCAAATCCTCCAGAAGTGTAAAAAAAATTTATTTAAATTTTCAGTTCATACACAGACATTTTTAAGGAAAACTGGGAGTCAGGGAATGTAACTAGGAATTCCCTTTTTAAGACAGCTACCACCTCACAGAGTAGAGTCTTGTGCAAAAAGAGGAGCATATAGGTCTTAAGAAAGGATAAATGAAAAGCAGAGGGAGATTTGTTACACAGAAATGAAAGAAAAACAATTAAGTGCTACTTCTGTGGAGAAGGGGGAAAGAGGCTGTGGCAGAACACCAGAAAAGAAGATTCTGCATCATTAGTAGACATGGTGGTGGTGGTGCTCAGCCGCTCAGTCGTGTCTGACTCTTTGTGACCCCATGGACTGTAACCGGCCGGGCTCCTCTGTCCCTGGAATTCTCCAGGCCAGAACACTGGAGTGGGTAGCCATTCCCTTCTTCAAGGGATCTTCCCAACCTGGGGAGTGAACCTGCATCTCCTGCACTGCAGGCAGATTCTTAACTGCTGAGCCACTGGAGAAGCCCTTATGAGTAGTAATGCACCCTGTTAAAAATGCAATTTGTTGATTAGTATTTGATTACTCCCACATGTATTGTAATGCATCAAGACTAATTCAGCTTACAGATTTTAATAACTAGACATTAACAAAAGCATTATTGCACTTCAAATAGTTAATAGATATTTATTAAATGATTATGATGAGACAGAAATAATCTAGATATTTGGAATGCATCAATTAACAAAACAGATAAAGATCCTTGGACCTGGAGTTTACATTCTAGATAAGAAAGATAGTAAGTAGTAAACAGAATAAATAAGTCAAATATATGGCATATTAAAAGGAATTCAAAAAATAACATAAAAATAAGGGGAAAAAAAGAACTAGAAGACATAGGGTGTGTGTGTGTGTGATAAAAGAGAAAAGGAATGCAGTTTTTGCTATAATAACAATGTAGCTAATCTCTCCCACCACAAAGTAAAAAATGAGGAGAAAGGCATGGCAACCCACTCCAGTACTCTTGCCTGGAGAATCCCATGGATGGAGGGGTCTGGTGGGCTACAATCCGTGGGGTCGCGAAGAGTCGGACACGACTGAGCGACTTCTCTTTCACTTTTCACTTTCATGCATTGGAGAAGGAAATGGCAACCCACTCCAGTGTTCTTGCCTGGAGAATCCCAGGGACAGCGGAGCCTGGTGGGCTGCCGTCTATGGGGTCGCGCAGAGTCGGCCACGACTGAAGCGACTTAGCAGCAGCAGCAGCAACCTGGGCCATCTTTAGGGCAAATGTTGGTTCTTGCTCCTCTGCTGAAAATAAAATTTGTCGTCACAGTTCCATGTTAGCTACTCAAATTGTTTGGAATAAGTTAAGAAGTCAAAGCAATCATATTCATACGTAATTTCTTATAGTTTTCCATGTCCTAAATGTCTCATGTAACATTCTTCTAACATTCCTCTAATTGCTATTGTTTCAATTTATATATTTATCAATGCTCCCTGCCACTTCAGATTCCATAAATGATTTTCAATGGCTATAATAACAAAATGCAGAACTTTTTCCTTTTATTTACATATTTACAATCTGTAGATATATATCCCTAAATATATGAATAAGATATAATATTAATTAGCTTTTTCTCCCCTAAATTCTGAGAATCACTAAACTCTAGTGATGTCAGGCAGAAATAGTCTACAACATTGAGGAGAATTTTTTCAGGAAATGCATTGGTAAAAATGGAATGCAGATCAGTTTTGGTGTTTAGAAACACTAACTGAAAACACATCATTCTTCTTTTTATTATTTTTACTGAGGTATGTGAAAATGTTAGTCATTCAATGATGTCCAACCCTTTGTGACTCCATGGACTTACTTAGCCCTCCAGGCTCCTCTGTCCATGGAATTCTCCAGGCAAGAATACTGGAGTGGGTAGCCATTCCCTTCTCCAGGGTATCTTCCCAACACAGGGATCAAACCCAGGTCTCCTGCACTGCAGACACATTTTTTTTACCATCTGAGTCTCCAAGGAAACCCAGGAGTATAGTTATTGAGGTATAAGTTCAGTTCAGTCGCTTGGTGGTGTCCAACTCTTTGTGACCCCATAGACCGCAGTACGCCAGGCTTCCCTGTCCATCACCAACTCCTGGAGCCTACTCAAACTCATGTCCATTGAGTCGGTGATGCCATCCAACCATCTCATCCTCTGTCATCCCCTTCTCCTCCCACCTTCAATCTTTCCCAGCTTAAGGATCCTTTCAAATGAGTCAGTTCTTCTCATCAGGTGACCAGAGTATTGGAGTTTCAGCTTCAACATCAGTCCTTCCAATGAATATTCAGGATTGATGTCCTTTAGGATGGACTGGTTGGATCTCCTTGCAGTCCAGGGGGCTCTCAAGAGTCTTCTCCAACACCACAGTTCAAAATCATCAATTCTTTGGCACTCCAGCTTTATTTATAGTCCAACTCTCACATCCATACATAACTGCTGGAAAAACCATAGCTTTGACTAGACAGACCTTTGTTGGCAAAGTAATGTCTCTGCTTTTTAATATGCTGTCTAGGCTATCTAGGTTGGTCATAGCTTTTCTTCCAAGGAGTAAGCATCTTTTAATTTTATGCTTGTAGTAACCATCTGCAATGATTTTGGAGCCCAAGAGAATAAAGTTTTTCACTGTTTCCATTGTTTCCCCATCTATTTGCCAGGAAGTGATGGGACCAGATGCCATGTTGAATTTTAAGCCAACTTTTTCACTCTCCTCTTTCACTTTTATCAAGAAGCTCTTTAGTTCTTCTCACATTCGGCCATAAGGGTGGTATCATCTGCATATCTGAGGTTATTGACATTTCTCCCAGCAATCTTGATTCTGGCTTGTGCTTCATCCAGCCTAGCATTTCACATGATGTTCTCTGCATATAAATTAAATAAGCAGGGTGACAATATACAGCCTTGATGTACTCCTTTTCCTATTTGGAACCAGTCTGTTGTTCCACGTCCAGTTCTAACTGTTGCTCTTGACCTGCATACAGATCTCTCAGGAGGCAGGTCAGGTGGTCTGGTATTCCCATCTCTTTAAGAATTTTCCACAGTTTGTTGTGATCCTCACAGTCAAAGGCTTTGGGATAGTCAATAAAACAGAAGGTGTAGTTGATGTAAAATACATGTTTCAAGTATACAACACAGTGATTCACATTTTTAAGGTTATATTCCATTTATAGTTGTTACAAAATATGGGCTGTTTGCCCTGGGTTGTATAATGCATCCCTATAGCTTATTTATTTTATACACAGTCATTTGTGCCTCTTAACCTCTACTCCTATTTTGCCCATTCCACCCTCTCCTCACCCCATTGGTACCCACTACTTTGTTCTCTAGATCTGTGAGTCTGCTTCTTTTTTGTTACATTTACTAAATTGTTTTATTTTTTAGATTCCACATAAGAGTGCTATCATACAATATTTATCTTTCTCTGTCTGACATTTCACTTAGCTTAATACCCTCCAAGTCTACCCATGTTGTGCAAATTCCATTCTTTTTTATGACTATTATTCCATTGTCTGTGTGTGTATATTGTATATGTAAACATATATTGTATGTGTATATGTGTATACATATTGTAAATATACAACATTCACATTCATCTTTTGATGGACACTTACGTTGCTTCCATACTTTGGCAATTGTAATTAATGCTGCTGGGAACATTAGGGTGCACCATTCTTTCCAAATTAGTGTTTTTGGAAAATATGTTACTGTTATAAACATCCAACTACTGAATGGATGAGGTGATATCTTTAAGGAACATACATACATTATTATTATACATATAAAAATAGTCAAATATTTTTTAGGATTTTTATGCTGGAGATTTCTCCCTGAAATTTTTCTAAATATTGACATAATCTCTCTTTTTTGTTTACTTTGTTCTCATTATTAAGGAGATTGCCCTTCTTCATGTTGATATTTATCCTACATCATCTTTTTGTAAATGTATATATTACTCTTTAATAGCTCTCTTAACTCTAAAAACCTAGCAACACATCTAGCTATGTTTTGCTATGTAATTTGATGTGATTTTTTTAAATTCTGCACTAAACTTGTACTATCACAATTCTGTGGTAATTTCCAGGTTTAAATTACAATAGTTAAATTTTCTATACCAAAAACTTTTTATGACTAAAATCTGTCAAAAATATTTTTCTTTGATTATGATAAAACTTACTAATATAACTCTAGCAGACATTAGAGAGTTTTCTTCCCAAGATATCTATGTGCATATTCTCTATGTAACTCCCCCAAAGAAAAACTTTGATATGCGCAGAAGTTCATATAGCAGCATATTCTTATTTTCTATTATTGCTGAAGTCATATTTCTTGATTCAAAAATCTTTGCATACAGTTTTGTATTGCTTGCTTCCCTCTGGTTTCTGGTCATATAATGACTATATTTAAGAGCCAAAATCACAGTGAGAAATACCTAAAAGTGTGATGAGAATCAACTCCTTGCTTACTTTTCATTTTGTCATTAGTGTCATTATCATCAAATATTTCAAAACATTTTCAATCACCAGAGAAACTTTCTTATAATTTCAAATTCTTTAGCAAATACATCACATACACAGAACAGAAATTGTTGGAACAAGAAGATTATATGAAAGTCTTTTTTATTCAGATATTTATTTTCATTACTTATTCTAAAAGA